>NW_021604698.1:2571545-2592061 GCF_004785775.1 Grammomys surdaster
AGAGAGAGAGAGAGAGAGAGAGAGAGAGAGAGAGAGAGAGAGAGAGAAAGAGAGAGAAAATTTTGGCATGGAACCTGGCATTAGAAGATCCAGCCTGGAAGATGTGGAAAGGATGCATGGTACCATGTGGCAGAAAGTAGGGTAAAATAAAAATAATTGGGTTTCCTATGTTAAGATCTAGTCACAATAGAGCCAATCTATAAGACCAAGATATTTATAACTATATTTTGTGTCTGAGTCTTTTCTGAGGCCATGGGGATAGAAGGAAGAACCAAACCTAATGATTAGGTGTACCATCTATAAATGATACCCAATTAACTCCAGTTAGAACTCAAGTTTATAGCCAAAATACTAGGGTGAAAGGTGGGGTTAGTTTTAGTTACCCTAGCAAGAAAAGAGGCCTGGACTATTTTTAAAAAGTATGAAATCAGATAAAAGGCAAGCTTTGGGAAACACTCAAGATGAACAGCTTGGAAAGGTATTTCCTATCCAAGATGCAAGAACCTGCAGAAAGGTAGTATGGAAGGAGGCTTTTTAAAGAAGTCCCTACTAAATTTAAAAGCAGAGCACAGCAGATAGAGCTTACTCCAAGGGCAGAGCACAGCGATGGCTAGGAGGAGTAAACAGCCTTTAGATAACACACAGGCTGAATTCATCTGGTGAAAGCGCAAATGGCAAAATCATTGGAGACATCCTTGAGACCACAGCATCGAGATAAGCCCTGTCAGATCCTCCCAGGTTTTGCATGGCAGGCTGTTCCAGTCTTGTCATATGGGAATTGAAGCTCTGTGATGATAGCCCAGGTAAATGAAACATTTGGTTATTTGCTATGGACAGAATTGGGCAGAAGGCCTAACCGCCCAAAGCACTTGTTAAAGCACAAAAGAGCATCTAAACTAAAACACACGTCCCCTCCATGAGCTGAAAGAATGAGGATACTGATAACAAGAAAGCAGAAGCCAAACTCAGTTAAGAACAGACTTCCAAATCAGATGAAGATTGTTTACAAATCCTACTTTTATGCTAAAAACAAAAGGAATTAAATATAAAATGGCACTGTTAGATATAAGTACATTGAAACTTATAATTTTAAAGGTATAAAAGAAACAAAAAATGAAAAACAGAATAAACACATTTTGGGCTCTATATAATACGATTCTAAATGATTCAAGGCATATAGAAGGTCTAGAGGGAATCAAAACATGGGCCAGGTAATCAGCTATATCTGTCAATTCTTAGTCTTGAAAGCTGTGTTCTACACATCCTGCATACTCTGGTAATATTTATTCCTTCTCGGGCCTCTGATGGGTTTGAAGACCAGATAGTCATAGTCATACTATAAGTTTAAGTTGATAAGATCTGAGAAGATGTTTTTAGGATGGTAATATAAAAAGTGATTTAGATACAGAACTCTGAACCCACCAAGAAAGGATGGGTGATAGAATACTTTATCTAAGTTGCCAAATATAAATGGAATGCATATTAGGAATATAAATCTTAAAAAATAGCTTTCATAACTGTTCCTATTGTATTCAATTCATGTTTGAAAGAAAAAGAGGCTTTTATTGAATTAAAAAGAGGATTGAAATAGAGAGTATCTTGTGTGTTTTGATGTGGGACTTGCCAATAATGAGTCTAATGGCCTATGGTTTCAGCAGAAAATAGGAAGTAGAACATCCAGGAACAGAGAGAGAGAGAGAGAGAGAGAGAGAGAGAGAGAGAGAGAGAGAGAGAGAGAGAGAGAGAGAATATGAGAAAATTCTGGGATAGATCATGGCATGGGAAGATCTGCTCATGAAGATATAGCAAAATAGACACATGGTACCTGAACACAGATAACCAGCCATGTGGCATCATGTAGGTAAAAATAATTGGGTTATATAAGTTATGATCTAATCAGAGTATAGCCAAGATATACAGCCAAGACATTTATAAATATATTTTGAGTCTGAGTTTTATTTTTGAGAAGTTGGGACTGTGAGGAAGAACCAAACCTAACATCTACATTTGTGGTATAGGGGAGCACCTTTTTGGTATATGCCCAGGAGTTATATAGCTGGGACTTCAGGTAGAACTATATTCATTCTTATTTGAAACAAGCAGATTAATTTCCAAAGTGATTGTACATATTTTCACTCCTACCAGCAATAGAGACGTGTTTCCCTTACTCCACATCCTTGCCAGGATATGCTGTCATTTGAGTTTGTTCTTAGCCCTTCTGATGGTGGTAAAGTGGAATATCAGAGTCAGTTTTATTTTCATTTCCATGATGACTAAGTTCTTTTATCTTTTCCTTAAGTACTTCTCAACATTTGAGAGTCCTTTGTTCAGAATTCTCTGTTTAGCTATGTTCCACATTTTTAAATTAGGTGCCTTGGGTTTTTGTTGTCTAATTTTTTTCTGTGGTTTGTATATTTTGGGTATTAGCCGTCTATCAGATGTAGGGTTAGTGAAGATGTTTTCCCAATCTGTAGGCTGTCAGTTTGCCCTAATGTTGGTGTCCTTTGCCTCATAAAATCTTATCATTGTTAAGGGGTTCCGCTTATCAGTTGCTGATCTTCAAGCCTGAGCCATTGGTGTTTTGTTCAAGAAATTGTCTCCAGTACCAAGCTGTTCAAAGCTACTTCCCACTTACTCTACCATTAGATTTTATGTTGAGGTCCATGATCCACTTGGACTTGAGTTTTGTACTAGGTAGAAATATCAATCTATTTGTGTTCTTCTACATTCAGACATGGAGTTAGAACAACACCATTTATTGAAGATTTCTTTTTTCCATTGTTTATAGCATTTGTAAATATTGTAAAATGTGGTATTTTCCTAATTTCTTTTCCAAAGCAGCCCATTTATCCTTTGTATAAAGAAGGGCTACTGATTTTTTTTTTTTTGTTTTGAGTTGATTTTGTATCACATTATTTGCTGAAAGTGTTTATAGGTTATAAGAGTTCTCTGGTAGAATGTTGAGGGTCTTTTGTGTATAATATCATATTATCTGAAATAGGTATACTTTGACTTTGTTATATCCAGTTTGAGGGAAACCCAGGAGACTGCCAGGAATTGTGAATCCTATGCAAGAACAGAGAGAGTCTTTATTATACAAGCTTTTCCTGCTCTACAGATTACAAATGTGATGCTCAAGTCCAGGCACTTGAGGTATATATACAAATAAGCATAATCTGGGATTCTTGAACTTTGGTTTTACACGACTAGATTGGGGAGGTGATAAGGAAGTGCCATCCTTCAAACCTGATAATGTTTGTTCAGACAGTGGGTCAGATCCATGCAGCTGGAAAGGGACCTTCCTGACCAGGAAAAAGTAACTTATTGTGGTATCAGAAGCTAGAATATTTTACAAACTGGTCCCAGCTGTCTGGGTACACTTAATTGCCTCTTTCCCATAGTCAAGAGTGGGCTTTTATCACTTTGAAGATACTGGCTCTTGATTCCTTCAAGGGCAGGAGCCATTAGCACCAGAGAAATGATGGTTATAAATCAAAGGAGAAAGGAAATTTTGTCATGAAAGAGGGATTACAATTTTCTGGCTCCAGGCTGTGTTCCCTTTGTCTGCCCTTTCCAAGGGCCGGGGGCATCTATGCAGAGAAAAGAGGGGGAAGTGAGTACAAACAGAGGCAGGAGAGGGCAGAGTCAGGTTTCCTGTGTCTCTTCAACTTCTCTTCTAATTTGGAACCCCATATATCTTCTAGTGTTCTTATTGCTCTAGCTAGAACTTCAAGTACTATATTGAATACACAGAGACAGAATAGGTAGCCTTCTCTTGTCCCTGATTTTAGTAGTGTTGCTTTAAGTTTGTCTCAATCTTATTTCATGTTGGCTCTTGACAACTGTATATTGTTTTTTTTATGTCTTGGTATGTGTTTTATACCCCTGATCTTTCCAAGATATTTAACATGGAGTGGTGTTGGATTTTGTCACAGAATTTTATCACTATGTTATGAGACTCTCATGTGATTTTATCCTTTCATTTTGTTAGTATGTTCAATGATGGATTTTCCTTTTTTTGTGATTATATATATATGTATATATATAAAAAAACCAAATCGTACTTTTTACTTATTCACACAGGGGTTATAAGCACAAAAAGGCAGGACATGGGGAAGGGGATAGGGGATGACACTGGAGCATGGGTGTTCACGGGGAGTACAGATATATTTCAGAACAGGATATCAGCTGGGTGAAGGTTCAGGGGACATGCCACTATGACTCTGCCTATGATTCACTTGTCCTTATCTAAGTTGGTATTATCTGCCAAGGCTACCTATTCACAAGGTCTGTGACTACTCAGGCTGGTAAATGTCCACAAAAGCTGCCTGTTTGCAATAGCTTATAGCCATATGTTTCAATGTTTTTCCACAGAGACCCAAGACTTGGTGTTAGTATACATGTATGACAGGCCTATTGCTGATTTTAGGCCTATGGCTGATTTTAGGCCTTCAGTGTATAATCAGGGCTGCCCCTGACATCTCCTCCCTTCTCTAAGTGTAGAAGGGCTGTGGCAATTCTAATCTTGTGAAGGCAGGGATAGAGGCCTGATCTCCAGTAACTGAAGTGGACTTTGTAATGCCTCCGATCCCCCTGTCGTTTTCCAGTGAGCCATGAGGGCCATATCTATCCTGATGTCTTTTTCCTAAAGAGGGGATACTTTTTACATCAACCCCTATGCAATCAGGCTTGTCCCTCAGGGAACCCAGAGAGATATTTTTAACTTTTATTTATATTCCTTTGCAGTGCTTAGCCTTACAGCCTAAGCAAAAATTCAGATCGCCAGTCAGAGGGGGTTCTGGGTGGCACCTCTTTGCTTGGTCTGGGGGAGGAGGGCAGAAGTCCTCTCTTTTAGGTTGGGTGGAGATGGGTTTTGGGAACACCCTGGATAGAGTAACAACCTCATCTTGAGTCTTGTGGTCCTCCATAGCTAACTTATGATAATGTATCTGAATAGGTTTTGCTACCAAATTATTTATCTGTTGTTTCACAAAGTTAGTCAGCCTATTTAAGGCCCAGGGACCAAAAGAAATAAGCAAAAGTAACCCAATTAATGGTCCCATGATGGGAAGAAGTAGGGTTGACAACCAAGGAGAGGTTGAAAACCAATTCTTGTACCAGCTCTCATCTTTCTCTTTCTGTCTCTGTCTTTTCTCAGGGCCTTCTCTGACCTTTTACATGCTCTCTTGCCTATGTAAAGGGAACATTCTTCTTTAAGGGCTATACACAGGACTTTATTGGATTGATTTACTCTTTTACAATAGAAAAGGCTGTGTACAACTTAATGATGGATTTTAAAACATTGAACTATCCCAGTGACAAACCTTACTTGATCATGGTGAATGATGCTTTAGTTGTTTTCTTGGATTTGGTTAAGCAAGTTTTTTGTTTTTTGCTTTTTTTTTGTTTTTTTGCATTTTGCATTTTGCATCATCTTCATAGGTGAAATTGGTCAGAAGTTCTCTTTTTTTATTGAGTCTGTGTGGATTAGGCTTATTAGTATTATCTTTACTTTGAAAGTCTGGTGGAACTCTGAGCTAAAACAACCTGGGTCTGTTTTTTTGTTTATTTTGTTTTGTTTGTTCGTTTGTTTGTTTTTGTTTTGTTTTTATTTATTTGTTTGGAACATTTTGATGTCTGTTTCTATTTCCTTAGGGGATATAGGACTACTTAAGTAGTGTCCTTTATCTTTATTTAACTTTGGTAAGTGGTATCTATCTAGAAAATCATCCATTTGATTTAAAGTTTCAAATTTTGTGGAGCACAGCCTTTGAAGTAAGACCTAATGATTCTCTGGACTTTTTCTCAAGTATTTTTTTAATTCTAATTTTGTTAACTTAGATAGTGTCTCTCTGCCTTTTAAGTAGTTTGGCTGAGTTTGTTTTATTTTGTTTTGTTTTTGTTTGTTTGTTTGGTTGGTTTTGTATTTTCTTGAGGGGTTTGTTGTTTGTTTTTATCTTTTTGATTTCCTCAACAAACTAGGTCTTGATTTCATTGATTCTTTGTACCTTTTTCTTTGTTTCTAATTGATTGATTTCAACAGAGTTTGATTATTTCCTGCTGCCCTATTCTTTTGAGTATGTTTGCTTCTTTTTCTTCTAGAAACTTCAAATATACTTTTTGTTTGCTAGTATGAGGACACTCTAATTTCTTTACGAAGTCACTTAGTTCTATGAACTTTCATCTCGGTATTTCTATTTTTACCTCCCATAAGTTTGGGCATGTTGTTAGTATTTTGATTATTATGTGTTGTTAGTTTTTTTTTTCCTGGTTCAATGTGTTAGGTGTTCTGCAAGCTTCATTTTTATTGAATTCTGGAAAGTGTTTGTTTGTTTGTTTGTTTGTTTGTTTGTTTTCTTTGAGCCAGTGTTCATTGAGTAGAGAGTGCTTCAATTTCTATAAGTTTGTAGTCTTTCTGTCGTTTCTGTTTTTGTTGAAATTTATCTTTAATCCATGGAATTCTGATAAGATGCAAAGAGTTATTTCAATCTTTTTGTATCTGTTCTGGTCTGGTTTGTAACTGACTGTATTGTCAGTCTTTCAGAGGGTTCCAAGAGGTACTAAGAAGAAGGTATATCATTTTGTGTTTGGGTGAAATGTTCTATAAATATCTGTAAGTCCATTTGGATCATATTGTTTGTTAGTTTCATTATTTTTCTTTTAAATTCTGTTTCAATGGACTTTCTATCCACTGGTAAGAGTTGGGTGTTGGAAGTTCCCCACTATTATTGTGTGGATTACAATGTGTGATTTAATGTTTAGTAATGGTTCTTTTGTGAGTGTGTGTGCAGTTGTATTTATGGCATAGATGTTCAGAACTGAAATATCATCTTGGTAGATTTTTCCTATGATGAACATGAAGTGTCCTTCGCTGTCATTTTTGATTACTATTGGTAGAAATTCTATGTCATTAGACAATACAATGGGTACTTAAGCTTGTTTTTGTGTCTGTTTTTTTGAAAAATTCTTTCTAATTGTTAAATAGATGTTCATATCCCTCTCAGCATCAAATAAACAACGAAGTAAATCTTTATGAATATTTTTTTAAAATCACTACTGTATCTTCTATGTCTGAGAACCTCTCTTCCATCTCTTTTATTCTTTTCAAAATGCTTGTGCGTGTAGATTTTATTCTCCTTCTTAGGCTTTCCATCTCCAGGGTTACCTCTGTTCATGTTTTCTTTATTTCTTCTATTACCATTTTCAGATTTTGAACAGTTTTTTTTTTCATTTCTGTCATGTTTGATAGTATTTTTCTGTATTTCGTTATATTTATTCGTTTCCTCTTTAAAAGCTTCTATCATTTTTTGGTTGCATTTTCCTATATTCTTATAAAGGATTCATTTATTTTCTCTTTAAATGTCCCTATCATCTGCGTAAGATGAGATTGGTGGCCATTGTCTTGATCTTCAGATATTTTAAGATTATCAAAGACTTTCTGTAGTAGGATTGCTCTGAAGGTCCCTTGGCTCTTTTTTGTGTTCTTATGCTTATTTTTAGCCATCTGGTGTCCCTAGACGTTCCAGGTATAGCACATATCCAGAAAGCAGGACTAGTATGGAAAACCTTGTGCAGCAGGCCTCAAATTTTCAGCCTTGGACTGAATACTCTTTGTGTAACAGGCCTGATTGTTCCTTCTTTGACAGGCCTGGATATTCCTTGTATGGCTGCCTTGATGGAGTCATTCAGAACAGTAGCCAGGCACTGAAGCTACCTCTGGGCAGCTGAGCATGCCCGGAGGTATAGGCAAAGAAATTGGGGGACAGGATCTAACCTGCTTCTACCTTATTTGGCAGGCCTGGATATTCCTTGTTTGAGCAGGCCCGATGAATGCCAGCAGACTCTATGGCTTATAATGTTATGGTCCAATTATCATTGCTCTAGTAGGTTTAAGTTTTAATTATTTCTGAATGAAATTACTTTATATTTCATATCTTCTTATTTTCCTCTGTTCTAAATTTCTGTGCTACTGGTGAATGAATTTTTTATAAAAAGCACTTTGTCACTTGGTTATATGAAACAGTAGTTCTCTAACCTATTTTAAACTCCTTGCTGGCAGCTGTATGTATGCTTCTTGTTCTGAATTCAGGAATGAAAGATACACATATATAGCATTTTATTTTTATATATCCTAAGCAGCTCAATGGTTGGACCACTCCCAGACTTCCGTGTTACTAGTGCCACCTCTCTGATACTCTAGAATTATTACTTATTAAAATTCATATTCTATCTTTGCTACCTGAGACCCAGTCCTAGGAGGTGCCCTGTGGCTGTTCTTTCCCAGATCTTACATAGCTGCTTCTATCTTCCTCAGTTCTCATGCTTGCATTCCATTCCTTTCCTGGAGTGTCAATTCTAAAACCTCCTCCTTCTTGTGGTTCCCTTGCTTGGGAAATCTAAAGTCCTGTCTCTGTCTCCCTGCCCAGACATTGGCTAGTGGAAACTTTACCAATTAGAGTCAACTGGGGGATGGACCCTCAGCATCTTATAGGCAGATGTGTAAGTTCTCTTGCAATTTTGGTATTTGAATTAATACAGATGTCATTAGAACCAATTCACCACAGTTATAATTAATGCTAAAATGTGTGCAATGATCTTTATTTCTGTACTATAAAATGGTACATGGCCAAGTGTTTTGACTTTTACTGTTGTTGGGACATTGTATATGTATTGAGTATTTACTCAGAAGTATCCATCACTGACAAGAGAATTGGCTCTTGTTTTGGAAGATAGTATAGAACAAATTGCTTATTTGAGTTTATTCTAAGTGTGCTGTCCTCTATGTATAAAGAATCAAATGCTTATTGGCTGCATCTTTTTATTCTTCTGGTACTTGGATAGATGTTATCTGCCATTTTCAAAGCTTCAACATTTATTTTCAGTTTACCTATGAAGTATTTTTATTTTTTGCCACATTTTCTTTCCACTTGGTAGATATATTCTTTGAAATCTTTTCCCCTAATTAGCTTTGATGTTGCTAACCTAGTAACCTTACCTGAAGTCTTTCAGCATTCAATAACACCTTCTCTTTTGGGGATGATTCTTAGTTGATAATATTTTTTGCTGTAATTTTCCTCACTATTATAAACTTTATAAAAGGAAACACTGCCAATATAGCATTAGTTAAAGTTACGAATTTTGTTATGCAGGATGAATAAATGCTGGAGATTTTGGTATGGTATAATGACAATGCATCATATATTTGAATTTTTATAATAAGAAATTTAAATATTCACGTACTAGAAAGAAAATGGTAATTATATGAGATTATTGAAATGAGAATCTCTTTTACTGTACTAATCACTTCATGATAGATATGTGCATCAATACTTTAAATTTTACTTTAATGTATTTTTTACAAAGTAAAAGAATAAAGGAAGCACAACTGGAGATATTCACAACGGTGATTTTTTAATATACAAAACTGTCAAATTTGTCAGAAGACATAATGTGAGTATTATTTTAAAAAGAAGATGCATATTGTTTAGCATTGGTTTTACATCTTTAGAATGATGATGGATTAATGATTATATTCTTCCAGAAGAAAGCATTTAGGGAAGTCCCAGCTCAGAGTCCTCTGGGCCCTGTGTCTGAAATGCATAATATCTTCAGCAACATAGCCTAACCTTTACTGCTGGGGAGAAATCATAAATCATGACAATGGCCTGTACTGTTTTGGGAATCTTTAGAAGAACTCTGAATAACTCAATATTTATTTATTTATTTATTTATTTATTTATTTATTTATTTATATTTCCTTTTAAATTTATTTATTTATTCTTCTTTCATATTTTACATCAGCCTGCAGTTTTTCTGCATGCTTTCCTTCCAGTACCTCCTCCACCCTCTAACTACCCTAGATTTACCTCTTCTATTTTCCTTCAGAAAAAAAAATATTAAGCCTCTGAGAGATGTCAACTGAGCATGGCATGAGCAAGTTACAGACAGACTTGGCACGTATCAAAAGCAAGACATAGTAACCAGTTGGAGGAAGAAAGAGTCCCCAAACCAGGCCAAAAATTCAGAGATGGCTCCTACTGTTAGAAATCTGTCAGAAGGGCTGGAGAGATGGCACAGAGGCTAAAATCACTGGCTACTAAAAGCAGAGGCCATGAGTTCAATTCTCAGCAACCACACAGATGCTCACAACCATCTATAGGGGGGATCTAATGCCCTCTTCATGGAGGCAGATATATATGCAGCAGAACACTCATAGGCTAAAACAATGAAGTAGGCTTCAGACATGAAAATAAACTTGGGCTAGGATAGGGAAGTAGGCTCAGATACTTTGATCATCCTGATAAGGCCTTAGAAACAGTGAACATGGGAGTGTTCACGTAATTCGGTTTAATGCCTTGCTTTTTCTTTTACTATTTGTGTTTATTGTCTTGCTTGTTCCTTGACTATTCAGAGCTATTGCATTGCTAGACCCTCAACCTAGAACTGACTTTAATACATACATGTAATCAAAATGGTATAAAAGCATGAAGGAGGAGGGGGGTGTGATGGGGGTTCTATGATGGGAAATTAGGGAAAGGGAATAACATAAATGTATCATAAATAAATAAAATATCCAATAAAAAATAATGAAAGAAATCTGTCATAAGACCAACTTATGTAACTGTGACAAATATATAGAAGATCTAGGTTAGTCCCAATTAGATCCGTGGCTTATTTATTGTTTGCAATTTCCCTGGTTCAGTCTTTGCCCTTCCTTATGAGCTCAGGTTAGTTGATTCTATGGATTTTGTTATTTTTCTTTTGTTTTGTTTGTTTATTTACATACTTATTTAATTTTCTGACTTTGAGATGTCTGTCTTCTTCAATCCTTCCTGTTCCTTTCCACAGGATTCCTAGAGATCCAGCTAATGTTTAGCCATGGGTCTCTCCATCTGTTTTCATCACTTGCTAGATAAAGTCTCTCTGATGATGAATATTCTAGGCTGTTTGATTTTAGAAGACAAGCTTCATGTATTGTAGAGTGCAAAGCCAGAGATTTGATCCAAGTCCCTAGGAAGATATCAAAAGATTGTGAGTGAATTCCAAATAATTGGAGATTTTTTTATTTACACTGTTAGCATCTTGTTTTCCTTTGTTCAGATTGTGATTCTGCCTTTATTTTCCCTCTTAAAAACATATTTAAATCAATTTTCAGTTTTATAGAAACAGAGACCTAAACAATTTTGAAACTTTAAAAAATTATGGACTTTTAGAGAGATTGGTTATTTTAATAGACAGTAACTTTAAAGTATTTAAATTTTTAAAGACTGGGGGAATCTTAAATTCAGTTATTTTTACAATGAGAGATCTTGGGGATGAATGAGAAAGGGAAGGTTGTGGGTTAACAGTGATGTGTTTCCTATGAAGTTGACAAGGGATCACTGTGATGGATAGTTTTATATTAACACAGCTAAAGTTATCTGCATGGAGAGTGGTTGATTCAGTTAAGTAAATACCTCTATGGTATTTATCTGGCAGCAGAAAGTAACAGATGTAAAGACACACAGCTAGAAACAGGGAGAGGGAAAAAGTCTAAGTAGGAGGTCTACATCAAATCCCTCTCCTTAGAGTTCATGAAATCCCAGCAGAAGAGAAAGCAGAAAGATTTTCAGAACCACATGAGGTGCAGGCAATAGAAGAATAAAGCCCTCTAAATTAATTAAGTAAGCCACTTATAGACTCACAGAGATTGAATCGACTCACAGAGATTGAATCGACAAGCACAGAGCCTACATGGTTCTCCACCAGATCCCTTGTGCATAAATTATAACTACTTACTTAGCACTTTTATGGGACTCATGACATTGAAAATGAGTAGATCTCTGTTTCTTATTCCTTTTTTGAGAAAACTATTCATCCTGTTGGGTTGTTATTTCCAAGTATTATATGGTAGGGTTTGCTGCATCTTATTTTTTTTGTCATATTTTACTTTAAATCACTTAGATGTCTGTTCTTTTCTAATGAGATAGAAAGATCTAATGGGTCTAAAAGAGAGAGGAGAGGGGATTGAGAAGAGTAGAGGGAAGGAAAATTATAATAAGGGTACCTTGTAAATAAAAACAGAAATAAATCAATAAGAAGAGATAAAAGAGAAGGAAGAAAAAAGAAAGAAAAAGAAAGAGTGAGAGAAAGAAAGAAAGAAAGAAAGAAAGAAAGAAAGAAAGAAAGAAAGAAATGAAAGAAGGAAGAAAGGAAGGAAGGAAGAAAAATGCTTCCATATGACCAGGTCATAGGCCAGCCTGTATGGACTTTATCAATTAGTAATTAATCTGGAAAGGTTCATCTTATTGTGAGTGGCACCATATTTGGATTGATGGTCCTGGGTGCTATAAGAAAGAATGCTTATCAATCTGTGAGGAGCAAGCCAGAAAGCAGTTTCCCTTTACAGCTTCTGTATCAGCTTCTGCCTCCAGGTTTCTGTCCTTTTTGAGTGCCTTTTCTGATTTCTTTTGATGATAAATATTGTTGTGGAAGTACCAGTGAAATAAACCTGTCCTCTTTAAACTGCTGATGTTTATGGGGTTGCAGCACAGCAATAATAACCCTAACCAAGATAAATATGAACAAAATAGAAGCAATAATTAAAAACATTTGATAAATATGACTCTGGATGAGAAAAAACAGATCAGCTGAACAAAAAGAATACACTATAACATACTCATAATTGAGCACTCAGTAGGATAGAGATGACATTGTAAGATATATTCAAAGGTTCTTACTTTTTTCAGGATGAATGTATAAAAACATTGAAAAACACTCTTCTATAAAGAAACTAGCAGTGTTAGGCACTGAAGATTAAATGCATCACATCAGGTATGGGTACTGTTTTATTCATGAGTATCTCAAAAGTAAACACTATATAGAGTCAAGTCAATGAGCGTCTATTGAGAAGGAGATTATGAGAAAGTGGAAGACATCTTTGAAAAGTCGGTGTGTGGTTTACACTGAGCCTTCAAAATACTTTCCTGAAGGCATTTATATGTTGCTGGTAAAGTATGTGAACAGTCACAAAAGGAATGGCTTACTTAATAGACCCAAAGAGAAAGGTGAGGGTAGTGATAATGTAACATCATTTATATCATCAGTTTGTTAAGCTCTGGAAAGTGTTTCAAATGTGGCATAGGTAAATAAAAAGCTTTAATGATGTGAGTAAACTGTATTTGAATGGATGTGTTTCAAGGAAGTTTTACATAACCTAAAATGAAGGTTAATTATCTATTGAAAATTTCCAAATAAAACATATCTATAGCTACTTTATAAATATTTATTTTAATAACTATCCAACACAAAGGTTAATTTGAATGTTTGTATGTGCTCAAAGTCAATCTACACCCTAATGAAAAATGAATAATAAGTAAGCACTGTGCAGAGTTAGAAAATGAAGAAAGAAATGAGCTCATAAAGATATTTATGCCATCTCATTCTTCCCTACTGAAAGAATTTTTAATGGTATATAACTATGCTATAATCTTTCCTTCCTTCATACACTTAAAATCATGAATTAGATAGTTGTTTTATAGTCTAAGGATAACAATGTACAATAAAAGCTAAACAAATTTTTAAATATATTCTGGATTTTTCAAAAATTCAAAAACTAAAGAGACCGTATTGAATAAAGAAGTAAAGGAGTTTTAGAAAAATCTACTATATATATATATATATGTATGTATATTTCACATGTGTCTGAGTGTGTGAGAATGTCCTGAACTTACATCATTAGGATTCATAGGCACATTTACTTGTTAATACATTTTACTACAAGAAATAAAAGATTTAAAAGTAGTTTATTTTAAAAAAGCAATTTGAACATCTTCCTTCTAATCTGCAACACAGCCCACATCAGATAGTGTACTCCTAACTCACTCCCATACCCCAGAATCAGCCCATCTTCCAGGAGGTCTGTTCTATTCAGGGTCACAGGCGAGATTCTTACCCTAGTACCTGTCCCAGCTTTCATACCCATGGAGCTCAGTGGATGCAGGACATATCTGTACTACCTGAGACACACGTTATTTCCACTTTGCAACTCATCCCAGGGCAGATCAGGCAATCCTGATACTGTCTCACACTCCTGAGTCTTTCTTTCTACCAGCAGGTCTTCTGTAATATACCACAGACACGGAGACCTGCCCAAATTAGGGACACAGGAGGCCCCTCTAACTAGCGACAACACTCTTTGCCTCCCAGGAGGCCTGTTATAATACAGAAAACAGAGCTCTACCTGCATACAAGGAGGGAGAGGCTTCAGTTAGAGATGACCAGACAAGTTAACACCAGACATAACCAGATGTCAAAAAGCAACTGCATGAATATGAGAACAGAAACCAATGCAAATTGTCACAATAAGAACTCAGTTCTGCCACCACAGCAAGCTGGGGATACCCTAACACATGAAAAGCAAGATTCTGACCTAAAATCCTATCTCATGAAGAGGATAGAGACCTTTAAGCAAGATATAAATAACTCACTTAAGGAAATACAGACGAACACAGATAAAAACTCTTTGGGAGGAAACAAATAAATCCCTTAAACAAATACAGGAAAACACGTTGAAAGATGTGATGTGATCGGACAAAGTGGTCTGAGACTTAAAAATGGAAATAGAATCTATAAAGAAATAACAAATGGAGGCAACCCTGTAGATGAAAAACCACAATTAAGAGTTATAAACGCAACCATTATCAACAAAATACAAGAGATGGAAGGAAGAATCTCAGGCATAGAAGATAGCATAGATGATACTGACGCAGTAGCCAAAGAAAATGTAAAGCATAAAAAGTTTCTAACCCAAAATATCCTGGAAATCCAGGATACAATGAAAAGACCAAACCTAAGAATAATAGGAATAAAAGAAAGAGAAGATTCCAATCTCAAAGGATCAGAAAGCATTTTCAACAAAATCATAGAATAAAACTTCCCTAACCTAAAGAAAGGGATACCCATAAATATAGAAGAAGCCTTCAGGACACCAAATAGATTTGACCAGAAATAAAAATATTTCCATCACATAATAATCAAAACAATAATAGCACAGGACAAAAAAAAAAAGATTATTAAAAGCAGTAATGGAAGAGGCCAAGTAACAAATGAAGGATGACCTATCAGAATTACATCAGACTTCTCAAAAGAGACTCTAAAAGCCAGAAGATCCTAGACAGATATTATGCAGACCCTGAGAGAACATAAGTGTCAGCCAAGGCTACTATATCCAGCAAAACTCTCCATCACCATTGATGGAGAAACCAAGATATTCCATGACGAAAGCAAATTTAAACAAGTTCTTTCTACTAATCCAACACTACAGAGGATTCTTGAAGGAAAACTCGAATACAAGGTGGATATAACTACAACTGGAGATAAACAAGAAATTAATGATCTCAAAACAGATCCAAAGGAAGATAACTACAAAAAACATCATATAGTTCTAATCCCAGAAAATATCAGGAAACAAAAATGAATGGTCTTAATATCTCTCAAAATGTATCCAATTCTTCAATAAAAAGATATAGTCTCACAGCCTGGATACTTAAACAGACTCCAACATTTTGCTGCATTCATGAAACATATTTCCGTGACAAAAGCAGGTTCTACCTCAGAGTAATACTATTCTCAGGCTATAAAAATGTTTTCTAATTAAAGGGTCTCAAGAAATAAGCCTGAGCAGCAATCCTAATACCCAATGAAATAGACTTTCCACAAATAAAAATTATCAAAAGAGATGGGAAAGGACACTTCATACAAAGAGGAATACATCAAATAAAGTCTAAATTCTGAAGATCTATCCCAAATGAAGGACACCCACATTTGCAAAAGAAACTTTATTAGTGCTCAAGAGTCACATCGAACCTCACACAATAAACAATAGTTGGACACTTCATCCCAGGAAGAGTTGGTTCAATATACAAAAAGCTACTACTATATAAACAAACTGAAAGAAAAAAAAGTCACATGATCAACTTATTTGATACTGAAAAGCATTTGAAAGATTGCAATACCACTTCATCTTAAAAGTCTTGGAGAGAAAAGGGATTCAAGTCACATATCTAAACATAATAAAAGCAGTATATAGCAAAGCAGCAACCAACATCAAATTACATGGAGAGAAATTTAAAGCAATCTCTTTAAAATTAGGCCCAAGACAAGGCTCCCAGCTTTACCCTGATTTATTCAATATAGTATTTGAAGTTATAGCTAGAGCAATTAGACAACAAAAGGAAGTCAAAGGGAGACAAATTGGAAATGAAGAAGGCAAGGTATTAGTATAGGCAGATGATACAATAGATAATAATCCCCAAAAATTCTACAAGAGAACTACTACAGATGATAACTAATTTCAAAAAAGTCACTGGATATAAAATTAACTCAAAGAAATCAGTAGCCTTCCTTTATGCAAAATATAAAGGGCCTGAGAAAGAAATTAGGGAAATAATACCCTTCAAGATCATTTGTAAACAATATAAAAACCTCAGTGCAACTCTAACCAAGCAAGTGAGCAATCTGTATAAGAAGAAATTTAAGACCCTGAAGAAAGCAATTGAAGAAGACCTAAGATGATGGAAAGATCTCCCAGGCTCTTGGATACGTAGAATTAACATGGTAAAAATGGCCATATTAGCAAAAGCAATTTACAGATTTCATACATCTCCATCAAAATTCCAACTCAGTTCTTCATAGAGATAGAAAAGACAATTCTCCACTACAAATGCAACAACAACAGCAACAACAAAAAGAATAGTGAAAATAGTTCTCAGCAATAAAAGAACCTACAGGATAATCACCATTTCTGACTTCAAGGTGTATTATAAAGCAACAGTGATTAAAAAATGAAACATATACTCACATGGTATTTGTACAGAGACAGACAGATTGGTGAATGGAATAGAATTGAAGACCGAAAAAATAAACCCCCATACCCTATGATCGTTGACAAACAAGCCAAAACATATAGTGTAAAAGAGAATGCATCTTCAGTAAGTGGTGCTTTTTAGTATCTAATGAAATAACCATATGATTTTTTTCTTTGAGTTTGTTTATATAGGCAGTCTGCATGTAGAAAATGCAAAATGATCCATTTTTATCTCCTTGTTCAAAGTTCAATTCCAAATGGATCAAGGATCTACACAGAAAACCAGATACACTGAAACTAATAGAAGAGAAATTTGGAAATGGTCTGGAACATGGGCACAGGGGAAATTTTCTAGAAAAGAATATCAATGGCTCAGGCTATAAGATCAAAAACCAGCAATGTGACCTCACGAAACTGAAAAACTTTTGTTAGGAAAAGGACAAAATGGCAATACACAGATTGGGAAAAGATCTTTCCTAACCCTACATCTGATAGAGGGCTAATTTCCAAAATATAAAAGAACTCAAGAAGTTAGCCTCCAGAAAACAAAATAACCCAATTAAAAAATGTTGTGCACAGCTAAACAGAGAGACAAATCTCAAATGGCTGAGAACCATCTAAAGAAATGTTCAATAGACTTAGTCATCAGGAAAAAGGCAAATCAAAATGATCAACCAGAATGGCTAAGATCAAAAACTCAGGCAACAGTAGATGCTGGTAAGGATTTTGGAGAAAGAAGATCACTCCTCCACTTCTGTTGGGATTGCAAACTGGTACAACCACTCTTGAAATTAATCTACTGGTTCCTCCAAAAATTTGTAATAGTTCTACTTGAATACTCACCTATATCCCTTCTTGGAATTTTGCTCTTCCATACCACAAGGACACATGCTCCACTGTGTTTGTGGCACCCTTATTAGGAATAGCCAGAAAATAGAAGTAACACAGATGTCCCTCAACCAAAGAATAGATTTAGAAAATGTGGTTCGTTTATACAATGGAATACTACTTGGCTATTAAAATTAGTAAATCATAAATTTAGCAGACACATCGATGGAACTAGAAGATATTATCCTGTGTGAGGTAACCCAGACTCAAAATGACATACATGTTATGTACACACTGATAAGTGGATATTAGCCAGAAAGGTCAAAATGCCCATGATATAACTCACTGATCCAATGAAACTTCAGAAGGAAGGCCCAAATGTGGATGCTTCTATTCCACTTTAGAAGGGGGAACAAAATAATCCCTGGAGACAAAGAGAAGGAGAGTTGAGTAAGAGAGAGGAGAGGGAGGGGAAAAAAGAAGTAATATCAGGTATACTGAGACAAGAGAAATGCCCAGAGGCACAGAAGAAAGAATAGAAATATGCATCAGTCTTAGATAGAGAGTGGGGGTAACCACTAGAATCTCTAAGACAACAGAGAAGTGAGAGGTGGATAATATTAGCTGAAATGCCCCAAGTGGGGAAATAGATCCTAAAGAGACATTATTCAGTAAATAGACATTACTCCCAGTTAAGTGATGGGGACTAAAACCATCTCAAAAATTTAACCCAGAATTGTTTCTGTCAAAAGGAAATGCATAAACAAAAAAATGGAACAGAGATTGAAGAAAAAGCCACTCAGAGAAAGGTCCACATTGGCATCTATCCCATGTACAAACACCAAATGCTAACACTATTGCTGATGATAAGATGTGCTTGCAGACAGGAGCCTGCCATTGCTGTTCTCTGAGAGGCTCTGCCAGCACCAGACAGATAAGGATACAGACACTTACAGCCAACTATTGGACTGAGGTCAGGGACCCATATGGAAGAGTTAGGGGAAGGACTGAAGGAACTGAAGGGATTTGCACCTCCATAGGAAATACAACAGTATCAACTAACAGGATGCCTCAGAGCTCCCAGGAAATAAGCCACCAACTAAAGAACATATGTGGGCTAGTCCTTGGTCTCTGCTACATGTGTTCCAGAGGACTGCCTTGTTTGGCCTCAGTGAGAGTGGATGTACTTGGTCCTGTAGAGGCTTGATACCCTAGAAATGGGGAATTCTAGAATCCCGAGGTGGAAGTTGGTGGGTGGGTGGGGAGCACCTTCTTAGAGGTGAAACAGAGGAAGAATGGGGTTGGGGGGGCAACTGAAGAAGGGATAGAGAAGGGAGTAACATTTAAAATAAAAATAAATTAATTAAGAAAAATAAATAACTAAATTGTTCAAAACCAAAAAAAAAACCAATTTTCACATCATTATAATGTTATTTGATCAATGGGGAAAGTGAGAAATAAAGCATGGATTTTGACCACTAGTAATCATTTCTTCATTAAAAATTACAAGCAAAAATTATTAAGGAACAACTTACTGAACTCCAGACGACTTTTGTCTTTATGACATTTTAAATTGATTGCTTGTATGTATTGCAGATTATTTAACACTATTTTCTAGAATATAATCTCTCTACGAACCAGGTTTTGTTGTTGTTAGATTGAGAGACACCAAGTGTAAATGACAGCATATAACAAGTACTCAGTAAATAGCTGTTAAATGAATGAATGAAAAATAAACACACTAAAATATAATACTAAAATCAACTGAAAATGAACTAGCAAGAGAAGTTATGTTTTGTGAATAGGGCAGTCACAATTTGTGCTACCCCTTAATTACAGAAAAGGTACAAATGAAATGGACTTTATTGTAATAAAAGCATATTTCAAAGATAAATAGCTCATTCCGTTGGTTTTTGGCATCTACCAGCTATTATCATACAATATGTTTATATTAGTATTACTGAGTAATGACAGACAATTCACCAAAACAGGCTTCCCACATTGTTCCTCATGCAACAAAACTGATATCTCTTAAGATCAATGGACTCAATTTTCCAATAAAAAGACATAGACTAACAGACTGGATACGTAAACAGGACCCAGCATTTTGCTGCATACAGAAAAAGTGTCTCTGTGACAAAGACAGACACTACTTCAGAGTACAAGGCTGGAAAAAAATTTTTCCAAGCACATGGTCCCAAGAAATAAGGTTGAGTAGCCCTTCTAATATTGAGTAAAATTGACTTTCAACCAAAAGTTTTTTAAAAAATACTTCATACACATCAAAGGGAAAAATTTAGCAAGATGAATTCTCGATGCTGTACAATTATGCTCGAAATGCAAGCGTACCCACATTCACCCACATTCATAAAAGAAAGCTTACTAAAGCTCAAACACACATTGAACCTCATATAATAATAGTGAGAGACTTCAACACCCCGCTCTCAGCAATGGACAGATCAGAAAACAGAAACTAAACAGAGACACAGTGAAACTAATGGAAGTTATGAACCAAATGGAATTAACATATATCTATAGAACATTTCACCTTAAGTAAAAGAATATACCCTCTTCTAAGCACCTCATGGTACCTTCTGCAAAATAGACCATATAATTGGTCACAAAACAGGCCTCAACAGATACAGGAAGGTGGAAATCATCCTATGCTTGCTATCAGATTACTATAGACTAAAGCTGGTCTTCAATGACAACAAAACAACCGAAAGCCCACATACACATGGAAACTTAACAGTGTTCTACTCAATAATAAATTGGTAAGGGAAGAAAGAGAGAGAGAGAGAGAGAGAGAGAGAGAGAGAGAGAGAGAGACAGAGAGAGAGAG
>NW_021604698.1:2592161-2596408 GCF_004785775.1 Grammomys surdaster
CTCCCAAAAGAAAATGGAGAGAGCATACACTAGTAGCTTGACAGCACACATTAAGGCTCTAGAACAAAATGACGAGTAGATGGTAAGAAATAATCAAACTCAAGGCTGAAATCACCCAAGTAGAAACAAAAAGAATTATATAAATAACCAGCAAAGCTAGGAGCTGTTTTTTTTTTTTGAGAAAAACAGGATAAATAAACCCTTAGCACACTAAACAGAGGGCACAGAGACAGTATCCAAATTAACAAAATCAGAAATGAAAAGGGAGACATAACAACAGAAACCACCAAAGAAATTTAAAAAAAAATTGTAAGATCTCATTGCAAAAGCCTATACTTGACATAATTGAAAAATTTGGATGAAATGGACAACCTTTTAGATATATATACCAGTCACCAAAGTTAAATCAGGATCAGATAAGCCACCTAAACTGTCCCATAATCCCTAAAAGATAGAATCAGTCATTAAAAGTCTCCCAACCAAAAAGAGCCCAGGACCAGATGGGTTTTGTGCAGAATTCTATTAGACATTCAAAGAAGACCTAATACCAATACTCTTTAAAGTATTCCATAAAAAAAAAAAAACAGAGGAAACACTACCCAATTTGTTCTGTTAATCCACAATTACATTTATACCTAAACCATCCAGCAAAGGGAGAGATTTCAGACCAATTTTCCTTATGAATATCAATGCAAAAAGACACAATAAAATTCTTGTAAAGTGATTCAAAGAACACACCAAACCAAATGTACATCATGATCACGTAGGCTTCATCCCGGGGTTTCAGGGATTGTTCAATATAGGGAAATCCATCAATGTAATCCAATATATATATATATTCAAAAAAATGCCCACATGAACATCTCATTAGAGGCTGAGAAAGAATTTGACAAAATTTAACACCTTTCATGCTAAAAGTCTTGAAAAGATCTGGAATTCAAGGACAATATCTAAACATAGTGAAAGCAATATACAGCAAACTCGGAGGCAACATTATGTTAAATGGAGAGAAACTTGAAACAATCCCACTAACATCAGGGACTAGACAAGGCTGCCCACTCTCTCCCTACCTATTCAATATAGTACTGGAATTACTAGCCAGAGCAATTAGACAACAAAAGGAAATCAAATGGATACAAATTGGAAATGAAGAAGTCAAAATATCACTATTTGCAGATGATATGATAGTATACTTGAGTGCCCCAAAAATTCTATGGGAGAACTCCTAAACCTGATAAAGAACTTCAGCAAAGTGGCTGGATATAAAATTAACCCAAACAAATCAGTAGCCTTCCTCTACTAAAACGATAAACAGGCTGAGAAAGAATTAGGAAAGTGACACCCTTCACAATAGTCACAAGTAATATAAAATACCTTGGTGTGACTCCAACTAAGCAAGTGAAAGATCTGTATGACAAGAACTTCAAATCTCTGAAGAAAGAAATCAAAGAAGATCTCAAAAGATAGATGGTCCATAGATTGGCAGGATTAATATGGTAAAATTGACCATCTTATTGAAAGCATTCTACAGATACGATGCAATTCCCCATTAAAATTCTGATTCAATTCATCATAGAGTTAGAAAGAACAATTTTCAAATTCGTTTGGAATAACAACAACAACAACAACAACAAAACAGGAGAGCGAAATATATTCTCAACAATCAAAAAACCTCTGGGCGAATCACCCTCCCTGACCTCAAGCTGTATTACAGAACAATAGTGATAAAAACTGTGTGGCATTAGAACAGAGACATGCAGGTAGATCAGTGGAATAGCATTGAAAGATTCTGAAATGAACCCACACATCTATGGTCACTTGATCTTTGACAAAGAAGCTAAAAGTATCTAGTGTAAAAAAGAATGAATGATGCAGGTTCAACTGGCTGGCAGCATGTACAATAATGTCAATTGATTCACTCTTATCTCCTAATACAAAGCTCAAACTCAAGTGGATCAAGGACCTCCTCGTTAAACCAGATACACTGAATTAATAGAAGTGAAAGTGGGAAATAGCCTTGAACACATGGGCACAGGGGAAATTTTCCTGAACATAACACCAATGGCTTGTGCTCTAAGATCAACAATAGATAAATGAGACCTCAAAAACTGCAAAGTTCTGTAAGTCAAAGGACACTGTCAATAGGATGAATTGGCAACCAACAGATTGGAAAAAGATCTTTACCAATCCTACATCTGGCAGAGGGCTAATATCCAATATATAAAAAGAGCTCAAGAAGTTAGACTCCAGAGAGTCAAATTATCCCATTAAATTATGGGGTACAGAGCTAAATGAAGAATTCTGATCTAAGTAATACTGAGTGGACAAGAATCACGTAAAGAAATGTTCAACATCTTTAGTCATCAGGGAAATGAAAATCACACCAATCCTGAGATTCCACTTCATAACTGTCAGAATGGCTAAGATCAAAAATTCAAGAGACAGCAGATGCTGGCTAGAATCTGGAGAAAGAGAAATTTCCCTCATTTGTTAGTGGGATTGCAAGCTGTTACAACCACTCTAGAAATCAGTCTAGAAATTTCTTAGAAAACTGGACATAGCATTAACAGAGGACCAAGCTATACCACTCCTGGGCATATACTCAAAAGGTGCTCCAACATATAACAAGTACACATGCTCTACTATCTTCATAGCAGCCTTATTTATAATAGCCAGAAGCTGGAAAGAACCCAGGTGTCTTCAACAGAGGAATGGATACAGAGGTTGTGGTACATTTACACAATGGAGTACTACTCAGCTATTAAAAACAATGACTTCATGAAGT
The DNA here is from genome assembly GCF_004785775.1 of Grammomys surdaster. Classification (NCBI taxonomy): domain Eukaryota; kingdom Metazoa; phylum Chordata; class Mammalia; order Rodentia; family Muridae; genus Grammomys; species Grammomys surdaster. Next base: position 2,594,947 of record NW_021604698.1, read on the forward strand.
ACTTAGGAAAATGGATAGAAGTAGATGATATCATCCCTAGTGAGGCAACTCAATCACAAAAGAACACACACACGGTATGTACTCACTGATAAGTGGATATTAGCCCAAAAGATGGGAATATCGAAGATACAGTTCACAGACCACATGAAGTTCAAGAAGAAGGAAGAACACAGTGTGTATGTTTCAGTCCTGGTTAAAAGAGGGAACAAAATACTCATGTTAAATACAAATTGTGTAACATAGATTGAAGAAAAGGCCATCCAGAGACTGGCCCACCTGGGTTTCCATTCCATATACAGTCTCCAAACCCAGGCACTATTCTGGATGCCAAGAAGTGCAATCTGACAGAAGACTGATATAACTGTCTCCTGAGAGGCTCTGCCTGAGTCTGACAAAAGGATGCTTGCAGCCAACCATTAGACTAAGCATGGAGTCCTTAACAGAGGAGTTAGAGAAAGAACTAAAGGACCTAAAGGGGTTTGCAACCCCATAGGAAGAACAACAATATCAACCAAGACCCTAGAGAGCTCCCAGGATCTAAACCAACCAAAGAGTACACATGGAGAGACTCATGACTCCAGACACATATGTAGCTGAGGATCACGTAGTCAGACATCATTTGGAGGAGAGGCCGTTGGTCTTTAGAAAGCTTGATTCCTCACTGTAGTGAAGTCTCTTGGCCCAGAGGCAGGAATGGGTGGGTGGATAGGGGAACACCCTTATCAAAGCAGACGTAGGAGGATCGGGTAGATTTCGTGGAGGGAACCAGGAAAAGGGATATATGGATTTTAAATGTAAATAAAGAAAATAATCAATAAAAATATATATTAATAAAAAATACAAAATATTTGAAACTTAAGTCCATTTTAATTTAGTTTAATTTTAGTTGAAAATGAAAAATTAAACCAAAGCTTTCGGTATCATAAACATAGGAAGTACTGTATAAATGTGGAGAACTTACTCATGAACCAGAAGTATTTTCTTTTTTTAAAAAAAAATAATTTATCCAGAAGTATTTTCTACACTGGACCTTGTTACCCATAATATTTGTATTAGATGGCCAAAGACTTACATTTTAGGAACTTTTTTGTTTCTGTTTTTCAATTGAGAACTGTTATTCATGGCAAAGATAACAAATATAAGTGGTTAAGGTCCTCTTGACAATGGCTGTATTTCTATATTTTCTTTTTTATTCCTATGTAATGTACAAAATTCCATCTATTCATTTGAAAGCCTTAACAAATGTAGAGATTTGACCTGCCTGAGCCTCATTCTTAATCACACTTTAAATCTCCATTATCCCTGCTTACCTTTGAGGATGCAGCTCAGTTTACAGCACCTGTCTACTATGCACAGGGCACTCTATTCCATCCCTATCCCAGAATAAAGAAGTAAATACAAAGAAGGAGGAAGAAAAGAAGAAGAAGTGGAGGAGGAGGAGGAGGAGGAGGAGGAGGAGGAG
>NW_021604698.1:2596808-2618352 GCF_004785775.1 Grammomys surdaster
TGCCTGCCGATGAGCAGGGAATGTCTCCCAGAGGTGGGAGGGTGGTGTCAAACAGTTGTAGGGGATGAGTCAATGTTCAGGAAGGCATACGAGAAGATTGGGTTTTGGGAAGTAAACTGAGGGAGTGGGAGAGTTCTGCAGACAGGTAGGTTGCTTACCTGTTCTGGCTGAACTCTTCTGCTCCTTGGTAGCAGATATCAAATCTCACATACTTAATTTAAACTTCTTTTTACAAAAAAAAAGAAAGAAAAATTCTTTCATTAAAATGTGTGTGTGTGTGTGTGTGTGTGTGTGTGTTGTAGTGCATACAAAGAGATATATTTGACAAAGTCAGACAACTGGGTACATGCAGGTATGTATCTATGCATTAATATATGGCAGCATTTATATTTATGTAAATAAAAATGAATATATACACAGAGAGACTCTAGGTAGAGAGGCATAGATATAAACAAGAATGCATACATTAGTATAATATGAAGTTAGGTACCTTCATTCTAATAATGTTATAACTTCCACTTCTACATTTTATTTCTCTAAAGCAGTACAACTACTCTTAAAGTTATTTTTTTTCTATAACTTGGAAAGAGTATTTAAGGTCTTGAATTCTGTTCACATTATTCTTCTTTGAGGAAATTTAGGCTGTACCTAAGCTTTAAATATACACAACACTGGATCACAAGAACAGAAATATAGGGACATTTATCTAAAATGGTAAATGCTTTTCCCACTGAAATAACATACATTTCAAAGGATAAAGCTTATTGAGAACATTAAGGGCTGTGTTTAAGTCCAGTTTATCTTACTTGGCTTTGAGATTATACACAGAAAAGGAATCAGCATTCTTGCCAAAATGTGGAAAACTGTTTAAGACATTTTTGAACAGATAAAATGCTGTTTCTTGGCAGCTGTCATTGTGTGATGAAGGCTTCGTGTAGATACAAATGAATTATTGTGGAACTTAACACCAAGGTTATATAAGAGAAAAACTTAAGACCAGTCCATATATAACCTTTATATGGAAGAATTTGATAGCAGACCTAAAACACAACCTTCATTTAACCTGAAGTTTGTGATGTTCTGCTTGTTTTGTGGTTCCGAATGCTCTAAAAACAAGACTTTTCTTGCTACACTCTTCCCTGTATTCAGTCAACTACTATGAGGAATGGCTTCTCATTAACTTCTTACTAGAATATTTAGGAATCAGTTAAATTGTTTGTATTTTTGAAATTATTTTACATCCTTTTGAAAAGAATCATAATTCTTATATGTTACTGTGTTATGGCCAAGTGATGTTTTACAGGTAGTATGTTGGTTATTCAGTCACTGATTTCACCAACAAATCTCAAGTTTAATATTTATAGTACTAACTAGAAAGTTTTATATTATTTATTAAAAATGAAGGAGTTTGGAACATACTTAGGAGCAAATTCTAAAGTTGGTCTCTTGAATGCTAAGTGGTCTCCATACCACTGACGTCTTTTCATCGAAGACTGCATCTATCACGGGTGAGTAGAAACATAAAGAGATTCATTGTCATGTTGTTTGACTTGAAACATTTTACAGTCATTTAAAGATAATAAAACTAGTAAAACTTTAGATATGGGCAATATGTCAGACATTCTAGTTAAAATACTTAGTAATCATCACCTTAGCAAAGTCAACGTTTTCAAAATAACAATTTGCTAAACCTGTGATAATTGGATGCAAGTACTAAAAACTTGTTGCTTTTATTTACCTGAGTATATTTTCTTGCAAATTTTAGTAATTTAACATTACAGGTAGTTTGTATTACTATAACCTTTTGGTAATATATTTCTCATCTAATACTATTATTTAAACAGATGTCCAAAAACCATTCCAGTAGCACTTTCTGTGTGATTTTTGTCTATGTGAGACTGTATAATTGTGTCTACATTTGTTGGGACTTTTTATGCCTTTTTGAGATTTCTCTCTGTAGTCAGTCAAGACAGACACAAAAAAAGAAGAGTGTCTTGCCTGAAGAATACAATATTAAAACTTAACACACAGTAGTTTTTATAGCTCTGTATTTTCTTGATTAAATTTCCCTGATCAAGTTCCCTCATCCAAGTAGAACAATGTAATTAATCTTCTACATTCTATACGGAGATGCTGGCTGGTTTCTCTTTTGGAAGTCAATGTGTTTACCATTTAACAAAGAAATGTAGTATTACCTACTGTGGCAATTTAAATATTTAATAATTCTTCCACCACTGAGTTTAATTTTAAGTAAACTTAAGCTTTCTATCCCAGTTCTTAGTTGAAAATAACTCCTTTGCTTGTCTCCTATAATTATGTTAAAATATTTTTTAAAACAGCTATGTAAGTACTAAATATGAATTAACTAGTACTCATAATACAAGCTATTATTACTATTGTTGTTGTTGTTGTTATATTTATTTACAATGCAGTCTTTGCCTGTCCCACCCCACCCCACCCCCTGTCCCACTTTCCACAGATATGCATTCCATTCCTCATCCCACTGTCTCCAAGGGGATGATCCTCCCACCAGGCCTCCCCCATCCCTGGGGCCTCAAACCTCTCCAGGATTAAGCACATCTTCTCCTACTAAGGCCAGACCAGGCAGTCCTCTGCTTTGTCTTGGACCAGCTCCTGTATGCTACTTGATTGGTGGCTCAGTGTCTGCAAGCTCCCAGGGGTCCACATTAGTTAAGACTGTTGGTATTCTTATGAGGAGATCTTTCTCTTCTGCTTCTTACATGCTTCCCCTAATTCAACCAAAGGAGTCCTTGACTTCAATCCAGTAGTTGGGTGTAAATAGTTGCCTTCTGTTTCTGCTAGCTGCTTAGTGGCCCTCTCAAAGACGGCCATGCTATGTTCCTGTCTGTAAGTAATAGTTCCAGGCATCAGTAATAGTTCCATAGCATCAGTAGTAGTTCCAGGCTTTGGTGCCTCCACATTAGATGCATCCCAAATGGGACTGGTTACTGGATTGGCTTTCTCTCAGTGCTGTCTCCATTTTTGTCCCTGTATCAGAAATTTTGACTGTGGTTTGGCAATCCCATCCCCTCTACTTGAGGCCCTGTCTATCTACTGGAAGTGGATTCTTTGAGATCCCTCTACCCACTGTTGGACATTTCATCTACGGTTACTCCCACTGAATCCTGGGATTTTGTCACCTCCTAGGTCTCTGGACATTCTAAAAACTACCCCTGCCTCCTAGGTCCCAAGGCTAGATATTTCCATTTCTTATGCTATCTCTCTGGGTTTCTCTCCTATACCAATCCAAATACCAGGATTCTGTACCAATTTAACCCCTACTTCCTCCTCTTGCACCCAGACCCAGGTCCCTCCCTCCCTAAGCCTCCCTTGATTCTTTTTCACCTTTCTAAGTGAAATTGATGCATCCTCCTTTGGCTCTTTCTGTTTGCTAAATGTCTGAAGTTCTGTGGGATATATTCTGGATATTTTGTACTTTTTGGGTAATATGCAGTTATTAGTGAGTACATACCATGTATGTCCTTTTAGGTCTGCGTTACCTCAATCAAGATGATATTTTATAATTCCAAAACTCATGATGTTCTCTGTCTTAATGGCTGAATAATATTCTATTGTATAAACACAAACATGAACCACATTTATGTATCCATTCTTCAGTTGAGGGACACACAGATTATTTCCAGCTTCTTGCTATTATAAATAAGCCTGCTATAAACACAGTGGATCACATGTCCCTTTTTAATGGTGTGGCATATTATGGATATATGCCCAAGAATTATATAGTTTGATCTTCAGGTATATCTATTTCCAACTTAATGAAGAACTACCAGGTTGATTTCCAGAGTGGTTGTACCAATTTGCAACCCCACCAGCAAAGGAGGAGTGTTTTTTCTTTCTTAACATCCTTGCCAGCATGTACTGCCACCTGATTTTTGATCTTAGACATTCTGATTGGTGTGAGGTAGAAACTCAGGTTTGTTTTGATGACTAAGGGCTTTGAACATTTCCTTAAGTGCTTCTAGGACATTAGAGATTTCTCTGTTGTTAATTCTCTGTTTAGCTCTTAACCCCATTTTAAAATTGGATTATTTGGGTTTTTGAAAGTTTACTTCTTCAGTTATTTATATAATTTGGATATTAGTCTTCTGTGGGATGTAGGGTTAGTAAAGATTTTTTTCCCAATCTGTAGACTGCCAATTTGTCCTGTTGACTGTGCCTTTTGCCTTACAGAAGCTATTCAGTTCATGAGGCCCCATTTTTCAATTCTTTATCTTAGAGCCTTAGCCACTGAATTTCTCTTTAGCAAATGTCCTCTTGTGCCCATGAGTTCAAGGCTTTTTCTGACTTTCTCTTGCATTTGATTCAATGTATCTGGTTTTCAATTGAGGACTTTGATATACCTGAGGGACTTCACCTTTGTGCAAGGTGATAAATATAGATTTATTTTCATTTTTCAACATAGAGACTGATAGTTAGACCAGCACTATTTACTGATGATGCTTTCTTTATTCTGTTGTATAATTTGGGCCTTTTTTCAAAGAACAAGTAGGCATAAGTGTTTGGGTTTGTCTCTGTAAATAACATGCATTGTTTATCACTATTGCTCTATAGCACACCTGAAGTTTAGGGATATGGATTCCCTAGAAGATTTTTTTTTTTATTGATAAGAATTGTTTTCTCTCTCCTGAGTTTTTTGTTTTTCCATATAAAACCAACAATTGTTCTTTCCATATTTGTGAATAACTGTGTTGGAGTCTTGATGGGGATTGTGCTGATGTGGATTGCTTATGGTAGGATGGCCATTTTTCCTGTGTTAATTCTACCTATCCATGAACATGGGAGATCTTTCCATTTTCTGCAGTCTTCTTCAATTTCTTTCTTGAGAAATGTGAATTCTTTGACATACAACCTTTTACTTCTTTGGTTAGAGTTTCACTAAGAGTTTTTTTTTATTATTTGTGACTATTGTGAAGGGTATTGCTTTCCTATTTTCTTTCTCAGGCACTTTATCCTTTGTATAGAGGAAGGCTACTGATTTGTTTGAGTCAATTTTATATCCATTCATTATCTTACAGTTGGTTATTAGTTATAGAAGTTTTATGATAGAATTTTTGGGATCACTTATGGATACTATCATAGCATCTGCAAATAGTGAAACCTTGACTTGTTATAATAGGCCTTGTTGTAGGACCATGAAAGCCAGTCTGATTTCTGGTTGAGCTAAGGTTGGAAACCCCAGTGACCCTGAGGGACAGCAGGCATTTTGCTTGGTTCCCAGACACTAGGCCCCTGGCAAGAAGCTGCAGCCCTCCATAGATTTGTGGCCATCAGTCACATAAGGGCAATGCCACAAACACCTCCACAAGTAGAGAGCGTGGCCTGTAGTCACATAGCTTCAAGACAGATCACCATTTTAATGAAGTACCTAAAGGCTTGAAGGGCTTAACAAATTAAGCTGTCCTTCCCAGATACTCCTCCCTGCAAAAGTTATTAAACCTTAAGCCCTCCCTGAGAAAATGGAGTACGGTTTTACTCATCAACTTTCCACCATGACAGTAAATGTCTTAAAACCATGGACTGCCTATTTTCATTGGGATCCACCATGAGGAGCAATGGAGCTAGCCTTCACCTAAAGAGCTGGCTGTCTAATCTCATGCAGAAGACTTCTTAGAGCTCCTAGCCACTACCAACAAGCCAAGACAGCTGCCCATGAACAAGCCAAGAAATCATGCCAGTGGAATCCAGCTGGAGCTCTCATCCCTTTTCCCCCTCACCCTGGGCCAGAGACAGCCTGGAGGCCCCCACTCTGTTCTCAGCTCTTCCACTTCCAGAGGTACCTGGGTGTCCAAGAGCCTGAGATCCAGATGGCCCTACCATCCCTGCAGTCTCAGAAACCCTTGACCCAGGTCTAGCTGTCTCTGGGACCTCAGACTGCACTCCTCCACTCCCCAGAGTAGTGTAACATGTCTTCTCATAGCCCCACACCTATCCTGGAGTCAGTGTGGGGTAAGTGCAGCCAAAGTTCCCATGTCCTACCTCCCAGCATCTCCACAGCATCTGAACTCTGTGGCAGAGTAGAAGCAGGACCCCAATTAACCTACACCTTGTCTTCCTGATCTCTCTAATACTTTAACATGAAGGAGTGTTGTATTTTCTCAAATGCTTTTTCACCATCTAATGAGATAAACGTGATTTTTCCTTAGAGTTTGTTTATATGGTGAATTACATGAATATATTTTCATACATTGAACAACTCCTTCATCTCTGAGACGAAGCTTACTTGATTGTGGTGAATGAAGGAGTTGACATGTTCTTAGATTTTATTGCATATTTTTGCATCAATATCCACAAGTGAAATTGGCCTGACATGCTTTTTCTTTGTTGAGTTTTTGTGTGGTTTAATTATCAGAGTAACTGTGGCTTCACAGAATGAGTTAGATAGTGATCCTTCTGTTTGTTTTTTGTAAAATAGTTTGAGGAGTATTGATATTAGCTCTTCTCTGAAAATCTGGTAGAATTCTGTACTAAAACCATCTGGCCCTGGGCTTTTTTTGGTTGAGAGGTTTTAAATTTCTTCTTCTACTTACTTAGGGGATACGGGACTGCTTAGATAGTTTACCTGCTCTTCATTTAAGTTTGGTATGTAGTATCTGTTTAGAAAATCATCTATTTCATCTAGATTTTCCAGTTTTGTTGAGTCTAGGCTTTTGTAGTAGGATCTGATGATTTTTTGAATTTCCTTAGTTTTAGTTTCTATGGCCCCTTTTCATTTCTAATATTTGTTAATTTGCATATTGTGTTTATGCCATTTACTTAGTTTGGCTAGGGGTTTATCTATATTGTTGGTTTTCTCAAAGAACCAGCTTTTGTCTTGTTGATTCTTTGTATCATTCGCTTTTGTTTCTAATTGTTTATTTTCTATCCTGATTGGATTATTTCCTGCCATCTACTCTTCTTGGGTGTATTTGATTCTTTTTGTTCTAGAGTTTTCAGGTGTGCTGATAAGTTGCTAGTGTAGGATATTATTAATTTCTTTATGTGGCCACTTAGTGCTTTGAATTTTCTGCTTGGCGCACTTTCAATGTGTCTTATAAGTTTGGTTATGCTGTGTTTACATTTCATTTAATTCTAGAATGGTTTTAATGTCTTTCTTGATTTCTTCCCTGACCAAGTTTTCATTCAGTATAGAGCTGATTGTTTTACATTGGTATATGTACTTTCAGTTGTTTTTGTTGTTATTGAATTTCTAGCTGTTAGTATTCTGTTTAAACCCCACCTCTACAGTTATCTGGCAGCATCCAGGTATGCTCCTCCCCACAGTTACCTGGCAACAGCTAGGTAGGCCTGCCCACTATAAAAGGGGCTGCTTGCCTCCTCCTCACTCTCTTGTTCTCTTGCTCTCTTGCCTCTAGCTTCTCTGTGTCCCCTTGCCTCTCCCCCCTTCCCTTCCCCCTCTCTCCACATGGTAATGGCTGGCCTCTACTCTTCTACCTCTCTTCTCTCTCTCTTTTTACCATCGTGTGGCTGGTCCCTCAGGGGGAAGAGATGCCTCAACATGGACCCACTGAGATATCCTCTTCCATCAATGGTCCCCTTCCATCATTTCACTGGTGCTATGGGTTGCTCGGACATCTGCAGGTTTGCATCAGACCAGCTAACAAAGGATATCCATGCTTGCTAGCCTAGCCTAGAACTGGTAAGCTTCTCCATCCCCAACTGGCTAGAGTAAGGGTCATAATGGAATAAGATAGAAACAGAACAGGAACAAAAAATAGGATGGCAGATCAGAAGAGAAGGTACAGGGGGAAATATAGACACAACATAAAACCAAGAACCTTTGGAAAAATGCTTTTGCATATCTAATACTGAAGAAGATTTCTGAAATACATACACATAAAATGATTTTAAATTTAGTTAAAATATATTATATAACATAAGTAAAATAAATAAAATAATAAAGACAATAATATATAATACATATAACAGAGTACCCCAAGTAGACATCATACACTACAAAAATAAAAATAATCAAAAGCAGTTATATCTTTTTGAGTTTTTGGCCCCCAAATGTTACAAGGCTACTAGAAATGTTCTTGATTATTCTCTACAATTTGATGTTAAGACCATATTACTCAAGATAACACATACTTATATCTGAACATGGAGAAATCTAGTTGATACTCAATTTAAAGTTTCATCTCAACATATTAGTTCTCATAAAAACTTCATAGAGGAGAAAAGTTAATGTCAATCTCATATAGCTTAAATTCTGTGAACTACAATAATGACCTGCTGCAAAATATACCCACTTGTTCTATAATGCCACTATATATTGGTTATGAGAGTCACCAACCACTTATTGAATTTAAAGTTAACTCAATGAGATAAAACCTATTTTTGACACTGTCAATGAAGCTGAGTACCTGATGTTAGTTAGGTCATAGGCCGTAGCAAATATCCTTTTATTCCATAAAATAAACCTAACATCAAAACAAGTCAAATGACAATTTGCTATATCCATAGGCCAATTTATCACTCAAATATCATCAGAAAATTTTTTTTTGAAGTAGATAATTAATAGAAAGACCTACAGTTGCCCAACATTCAAACAGTAAAAGAGTTTACAATCTTTAACATTAGGTGATATGAATATCACACCCTTCCACATAAGATTCATACATCTCTATGAAGGAGGAGGTAGACAGTTTTCAAGAGTGCTAAGTGTTAGATGACCTGAAGGCAATACCAATCTCCAGATGTAACAGAAAAGGTACAGAGAGAATGTCACATTATGGCCAAGGTTTGAACAATATTAAATGAGACAAATTTTACTAAGTGAAGGAAAGTGGGTATGTAATTTCTATACCTAGCCAAAAGCTATTAATATTTGATAGTTACTACTTTCTTTAATGAGTGATAAGAAGTATATCAGAAATTGGTAGGTTCCATGCTCAAGTGTAGTTAGCCAATAAAAATTGGACAATATGATTTACCTTGTTGTTGTAAGCAAAAAGAACATGAAACTGGGTGGATAAGGCAGTAGGCTGGGGTATTCGCGGAGTTGGAAGACAGTAAATGATATAGTCAAAATATACTTCTTGACATTCTGAAAATCATTAACTTACAACAGACATTCACTATGAGTTGGCTTTATCCAAGAGATGAAGATATAATACAACTAATACAATTGATAGTTGTAATAAATCATGTGAGTGGATGTAGAGACAAAATTTGTATGAATATCTCACTAGAAGAAATAGCTTGTGACCAAATTTACCATCCCTTCATGATGTAAAGTTTGATATAATATTGAAGTATAGGAAAAATCCCTCAATATAATGAAGGCTAGATATAACTATCCTATACTCAACATTATCTTAAAAATCAGTAGTTCTCGACCTTGGTTTGCAACCCACTTTGAAAGCCAAAAGACACTCTTATAGGGGTCACATAACATTTGTTTTTGGTATGATTCATATCACTAGAAAAATTAGAGTTATGAAGTAGCAACAAAATGATTTTACGGTTTCGGTCACCATAACATGAGGAACTGTACTAAAAGCCTTCAGTTTTTGGAAGTTTGAAAACCACTATTTCAAATAAAGAAAAACTCAAAGCTATCCTAATACAATCAGGAGAAAAAAAAGGCTGACACATATCTCAACTCCTACTGACTACAGATGAATATAATGATCAAAGTTTTAGCTACAGTCCTAAAAGAGTGAAATAAAATAGATAGAATAAAAAATGTTAAAATGTCCTCATTTGCAGATGACAAACACTCATAAGACTAATAAACAATCACAGCAAAGTAGCAGGATTCACAATTAACACCCATAAAACCAGTAGTCATTCTGCATAGCAATGACAAATGCATTGCAATAAATTACGGAAATAATCCTACCCACAGCAGGTAGAAAAACTTTAATCCAGAAATATGGTTACTCTAGCAAGGAATCACAACCAAAAATCTTCGTGGTCAATGTGATCTGGCTGGAATATATCCAGGCCTTTAACCTCAGGAGACAGAGGCACACAAATCTCTGAGTTCAAGGCCAGCAAAACTAAAAACAAAACAAAACAAACAAAACAAACAATTTAGGTGCAGTCATGATGTTAGTTCTATTCATTCAATGCTGTTCAGTCAGTTTTGTTCAGTGCAGTGGAGCTGGTTTGTCAGTTGAGATTTCATTCAGTTCAGTTGAGTCAGTGAATTGAAAGGCAGTGCAGTGAGTTCATGGCTGATCCATTCCTGAACTTCAGAAGCAGTTTATATAGGGACACTTTTAAAGAGACAAGATATAGAGAAAATAAGTTAGATGCAGGAGAAGCCTGAGAATGAGGAGGAGCCAGAAGAGAGAGAGAGAGAGAGAGAGAGAGAGAGAGAGAGAGAGAGCGCCAAAGTTAGCTTAAGCCCAAACAGAACAAGCCAGTGAGAAACAAAGCTTGGAGAGGAGTTTTAGCCAAAAGAGGTAAGTTGAACCAGCCAGCCAGTGTTCAGAAAGAGCTAGAAAAGGTGAGTATATTCAGCAGTGAGCCTCTGAGATAACAATTTTCTCTGAAATAAGATACTTTAACAATAATAGTATCAAATAAAATTTAGAATAAACCTAATAAAGGAGATGAAGTACATCTTCAATAAAAATTTTAGAATTCATAAAGAAATCAGAGACAGTAAAAGATGGATTCATCTCCCATACAGAAATATCAGAAGAATCATTGTTGTGAAATGATCATCCTACAGATGGAATGTGATCCCAGTCAAAGTTCCATACAATTCTTCACAAAAGCAGGGACAAATAACCATAAAAATAACAACATTTTTGAGGGTTCACACATAGAAAATATTTATATTAGAGAGTTAATCATATACAAAATGTCAATGCATACAATTTTCATTGAGTGGCCATGTAATGTTTTCAAAAATTATTTATGATCTATGTAATGTCATCAGTCTGGATGAAATAAATTAATTGTGTATCTGTAGGAATTCCTCAGTGATAAATTCCATTCTACAAAGCACAGTAGAATTTGCTCAGAAATCTGAGGCAGAACAATTCTTAAGTCTCACAGTGATTCCCTAACTTGTACAAGTGCTTCACTCTTTACATAGTAATAAAAATAATCAGCTTTAAATACATCAGAAATAGTGAATGTTCAATAATCTGTTACAAGGTCCATTTATCTTTTGCCAGTGAATATACTCAGACTATGCCATGCATTCATTTACACTGCAGTGATTTAGCAGGGATTCGTGTCTGCAAGTTTTAATTATCTGTTTAATCAGACTCTGAATTAAACAAAATAGGTTAATTTCACAATTCTACTTAGAGGAAATATTTTGATGAAATTTGAAACTTAGCCAAAACCCACTGAGATTATAGGGAAGGTGGAACAGAGCTTAGCCATCTAAAATTATGTGTGTCAATATTTGTAACTGTGCATTGTTCTGATAAATAAGATTTTTTAACACCATGATTGAATTAGTCAAAATGGATCATTAAAAGAAATGTGTTATTTTTAACTGTTATTAACTTAGAACAAGTGATTTTTTTAGGCATGTTTCAAAATATGACATTGAGAAATGTTTACTATGACAATATAGTGTTATAAGACCATAGATAGACTTTGTCTACAGGGAATGTGTCATTTAAATTCTGGTTCTTCTCACTTCTAACAGAAGTCTTAGACATTATGGCACTATATTACAAAGTATCCTAAACATGTGTAATTTTCCTAAATATTTACTACTGCCTAGAATCCTGTGATAGTAATGCAATGTATATTATGAGACATATAGGCATGTATGTCCCTCTCAACAACAGACAGTATACTGTCTCCTACATCTGCTGCTGCTAGGGACAAAGGTCTCTCAGGATATCTACTGCAACCCAGGGACACAGGAGGCAGGTCCCAGACAGAGATACCCAGGCCAGTTAACAGCAGAGATAACTAGAAGGCAAGAGGCAAGAGCAAAAACATAAGCAACAGAAGTCAATATACTTTGCTACTATCAGAAACCAGTTCTCCCACCACAACAAGCCCTGGATATTCCTACACACATGAAAAGTATGATGCTGACCTAAAATCCCATCTCATAAAGACATTTAAGAAGGACATAAGTAACTCACTTAAAGAAATACAGAAAAGCACACTTAAATAGGTAAAAGCCCTTAAAGAGGTAACAAATTAACCTCTTAAAGAAATAAAGAAAAACACAATCATTCAGGTGAAGTAATTGAACAAAGCTGTCTAAGACCAAAAATTGGAAATAGAAACAATAAAGAGATCACAAATGGAAAAAACACTGCAAGTGGAAAACTTAGGAAAAAGATTAGGAGCTACACGTGCAAGCATCACCAATATAATGCAAGAGATAGATGAGAGAATCTCAGGTGTAGCAGATACCATAAATGATGTTGACAAAATAGCAAAAGAAAAATACAAAACATAAGAAGTTCCTAACCGCCCAAAATTCAGGAAATAGAGGACACAATGAAAAGACCGAACATGAAAATAATAGAAATAGAAGACCATAAAATATCTTAAAAAAATAATTGAAGAAAACTTCACTTACCTAAAGAAAGAGATGGTGATAAATGTACAGGAACCCTACAGAACACCAAATACATTGGACCAGAAAAGAAAATGCTTCTGTCAGATAGTAATCAAAACAGTAAATGCACAGAAAGAAGAAAGAATATTAAAAGCAATAAGAGAAAAAGGCCAAGTAACCTATCAGAATTACACTAGAAATCTCAAGAGAGGATCTTAAAGATTTTAGATCCTGGGCAGATGTCATAAATACCCTAAGAGAACACAAATGCCAGCTCAGGATACTATACTCAACAAAAGTCTCAATTATCATAGATGGAGAAACCAAATTATTCGTTGATAAAACCAATTTAAACAATAAATATCTAGTAATCCAGCCCTACAGATTATATTAGAAAAAAATTCCAACACAAGGAAAAGATGTATAGCAAAAGAAAAAAAAGAAAGAAAGAAATTATCTCAAAGCAAACCCAAAGTGAGAGTTAGTCTCTCTCTCTTTCTTTCTCTCTCTCTCTCTCTCTCTCTCTCTCTCTCACACACACACACACACACACACACACACACACACAAACGCACACACACACACATTCACGTACACACACAATATGACATCCAACAATAAACATAACAAGCACTGATTCTCATTATCATGGGATTCAATTCCCCAATAAAAAACATAAGCTAACAGAGTGGATATGCAAGCAGTATCTAGCATTAGGCTTCACACATGAAACACAGCTCAATGACAAAGACAAACACTGCCGCAGAGTAAAAGTCTAGAAAAAATTTTATCAAGCAAATAATTCTAAGAAACAAGTGGAATTTTCCATTCTAATATCCAATATAGATTTTCAAAAAAAATTTCAAATAAGATGAAGAAGAACACTTTGCATTCATCAAAGAAAAATCTACCAAGAGAAAGTCTCAATTCTGAACATTGTGGCTATGCCTCAAATGCAAGAGCACCTACATTTATATATATATAAAAAAATGCTACTAAAAGCTCAAACACATGGATAGGTCATTGAAACAGAAACTAAACAGATACACAATTAAACTAATAGAAGTAATGGACCAAAAAGTTTTAAAAGGTATCTAGAGAATATTTCACACTAAATAAAAAGAATGCAACTTGTCTAGACACCTCGTGGTACCTTCTCCAAAACTGACCATGTAATCATTCAGAAAACAAGTCTCAACAGATACAAGAAGATTAAAATAATCTCATGCATCCTATCAGGTCACCATGAACTAAGGCTAGTGTTAGACTTCGGCGCACAGCTTAGAACACACCACACCAGACCAAACAGTTCCAAAGGGGAGGGGTTTACTTAGGGCAGAGGGCAAAGGTGGGGAGAGAAATGGGAGAAGATGACTGAGAAAGAGGAGAGAGAGGAGAGAAGTGGAGGCTGGCCATGACCACTTGGAGAGAGGGGATAGGGAAAGGGAGAGAGGCTAAGGGATAGAGAGAAGCTAGAGGCAAGAGAAAAAGAGAGCAAGAAAGAGAGGAGGAGTCAAGCAGCCCCTTTTATAGTGGGCAGGCCTACCTGGCTGTTGCCAGGTAACTGTGGGGAGGAGCATACCTGGGTGTTGCCAGATAACTGTGGAGGTGGAGTTTAGACAGAATACTAACATTCCCCCATTTTGGTTTAATTAAAAGAGAAAAATTAGAAAGAGTTGACAGTGAAGCAGGAATAGGGTCGTCATGGTATCTGGCTACTTCCTGCTGGTATTGGGGACGACATGTCTTTACGGGGAACCTAGAAGAATAGGTATGGAGAATGTTTGTCCAGTCTTAGGAGAGTTGGCTGTTTCCTGCTGTCCAGGATCTATGGAGTGAGCCATCTAAGGAAAGGTCAGAAGGAACAGGTCCAGTAGAAGCAGCTGTGTGTGTGACAGGAGATGGAGCATCTGGAGGTTGCTTCTGGATGGCATCTATTTGGTCATGAGGGGTAGATCTGAGTGGCTTTCCTGTAGCTTATAAGTTTACAAAAGAGAAAACAGCATGAGTTAACAACACAAGCAGTCCTTAAGATGAACCTTTGCTGGATCATATAGTGGAATGTTTTATTAGAGTTAGGCAAGTTTATAGGAACTCAGATAACATTAGGACAGTGTTGTAGCAAGAAGAGAAAATATGAAGCATTTAATTGATGGCAACTGAGTTTAGGTAATGAGGTAACAGATAATCTGTGAAAGCTTAGCTGTCAATGTAGTCAGAAGTCTGAGAAAGAGTAAACAATAGTCTACCAGTTATATGTTATTTTGAAAAATGACAGAGTCAACTAGCCAACAATTCCTGTGGTCTCCATAGTCTCTTGGGTGAAGTCAGTTTGGCTTCCAAGTACAGAAGACGCAGGGTTTTTTTTTCTGTGGAGTGGATACGCATGACATGAGAAATGACTTACCTTGGTTTGTCTTAGCTAAGTCATTTGACTCAGAGCATCCAGTTTAGCCCACTGCATTTGTTAGTGACTATATCACATATAATCCAGGCTGTACCTTCTAGGTGTCTGGTGTCCAAGTCTTCTGAAACCATCTTGGGTCAACTATTAGAGGCTTTGGGAATTCTGTTGGCCATAAACTTAAATATACTATTAGCAGACTTCTGACAAGATTGAGAGCCATAAGGATTGGTTGTAACTGAATAGAATTTAACAGCAATAGTAAAATCTATTAAGACAGAGTCTTTCCTATCCTGTCTTAAGTAACTTTGGTGGGTTGTGTAGGTAGAGAAAAGCACATCTTTGTTTTAGCAAAGAAACATTTGGCTAGGACCAGAATAAGAAAGCTGGAAACAGTGGCAGGATCTTATGGTAGATTGTAAGGCAGGTGTTGCGGGTCAGGTCTGAGGCAGAAGCGACAGGGTGGGACTTCCTACTAGTGGGCGGAAGTCAATGCCGAGTGCCTCTGGTGGCTGCAGTGACCAAGAAAAAGCAAGCATGTCCCTTATCACAGCAACGTTCATGTTAGTTGTTCTTGTGGCGGAAGTCACAGCTAACACTCACTTTACAGGTCCCTGGCAGAGAAGGAGAAGGGGCAAGCCTCCCTCGCATGCTCAGGCAGCCAAGCCCTTTGTGTGGGTGGTTGCACACATGGGGAAGCAAGTCTCAGAGAGGGTCCCTGGCTGGATGCAAGGAGTAGACCCAGAGCAGAAAGCTAAGAACCACAGAAGGGAAGGGAGCAAGCAGGGTGTCGAACCTGCTGCTTTTCAGGCAAACCGGTGGAACTAAATGGGTCTAGTTGGCAGCAGATGACAGAAGAGGAGGGGGAGTAGCACGGGAAAGACTGGCCCTTGCGGGAGACAAGCTGGGGACTAGAGCTGGAGCCAGTTCTCCTGAGGCAGAGAGAACAGTCTGTCCAGTCCTGGCCTGGGGTACTTAGCAACGAGACACTGTCTTGAAAGGAGAGAGGAAATGTCTCTTCCAAGGGGAACAGTCCTAGAACAAGGTTCAGGGAAAGACAGGGTTAGCTTCTAGCTTCCTTAGGAGATCTCTTTTATATCACAGTTGATAGAAAACTTTATGTAGAAAGCTTCTTTTTTTTTCTCTTACACCTCTTTCACTTTGCCCAAAATCTAGCTCTTAATGGATCAAGGACCTCAACATTAGACATAATTATTTGAACCTGATATTCTAGAAAGATATAGCTTAAACTCATTGACAGAAGGGATGGCATAGGCATTAAGACAAAAAAAAACAAATAAACAAATTACAATAAACAAATTAGACCTGATGAAACTAAAGTGCTATTATATACCAATAAACACGATAATACATGTGTATAAACAGGCTACTGAATGTGGAACAATATTTATGGGATAAGGGGTTTCCAGAGGGGGAAAACTGGGAAAGTGTATAACATTTAAATGTAAAAAATAAAATGTTCAATAAAAATAAATAAATAAATAAATAAGTAAATAAATAAATAAGAAAATGTTTCTATAAGATTTGGTTGTAATCTGGCCTGTAGGGAATTCTGTCTCTGTCTCTGTCTCTGTCTCTGTCTCTGTCTCTGTCTCTCTCTCTTTCTTATTCTGTAATCTTTTGTTTTTACAGTTCAGGTTTATTCCCCTCCTGGTGTTCCCTCTGACTGTTCCTCATCCCCTACCTCCTCCTCTCCTTCACACCCCCTCCAGTCTCCAAGAGGATGTCCCTACCCTCACCCTACCAGACCTCACCACTTCCTGAGGGCTCAAGTCTCCCCAGGGTTAGGTGTGTCTTCTCTCACTGAGGCCAGACCAGGCAGTCCTCTGATGTCTATGTGTTGAGGGCCTCATATCAGCTGGTGTATGCTGCCTGGTTGGTGGCTCAGTGTCTGAGAGATCCCAGGGATCTAAGTGAGACTGCTGGTCTTCCTATTAGGTTGCTCTCCTCCTCACTTTCTTCCAGCTTGTCCCCAATTCAACCACACTGGTCACCAGCTTTTGTCCACTGGTTGGGTGTAAATATCTGTATCTGACTCTTTCATCTGCTTGTTGTGTCTCTCAGAGGGCAGTTATTCTAGGCTCCTGTCTCAAAGCAAATCATAGCATCAATAATAATATTAGGTGTTGGAGCCTCCCCTTGAGCTAGATCCCAATTTGGGCCTGTCACTGGGCTTCCTTTCCCTCTTCTCTCTCTCTTTTCTCCATTTTTCTCCCTGCAGTTTTTTCAAATGAAAACAATTCTGTGTCAGAGTTTTTGACTGTGGGATGGCAACCCCATCCTTCTACTTGATCTCTCGTCTTTCTACTGAAGGTAATCTCTACAAGTTCTCTCTCCCCACTCTAGAGCATTTTATCTAAGGTCCCTCTCTCTGAGTCCTGAGAGTCCCTCCTCTCCCAGGTTTCTGTTCATTTTCTTAAATAGCAATTGATGCCATAGGGGCTAGTTCATTTTGGGTGTGCCATTCTTGGGCCAAACATCCTAGGTATCATAATAAGGAGGCTGAGCAAGTCATATGGAACAAGCCAGTAAACAGTACCTCTCCATGAAGTTTGCATCAGCTCCAGTCTCCAGGATCCTCCCGTTTCTTGATGTGTGTGTGTGTGTGTGTGTGTGTGTGTGTGTGTGAGTGTGTGTGTGTGTGTGTGTGTGTGTGTATGTGTGTGAAGTGTATGCCATGAAAATCTTTTCCATCACAGCTTGCTTTATGGTCATAGTGTTTCACCGTAGCAACAGAAATCCTAACCAAGACAACTATTAAAACTAATTTATGATTTCATTGTGAATAGCCAAAGTCAATAAAGCTAATGAGAGCTCATGCTGGCTAGTATATAGGGGCAGAGAAACATTTCCTAATTACTACAGTGATGTGAACATTTCTGGGGTGTTTTGGATACTCCGTTGTGTTATGTGATGTCTTTCTGGAAACTGTTTTATGAGAGGATGCTGTTTCTGAAGCAGATGCATGGGAAGATGTTTTCCTGAGTAGAGACACATTGTGTTTTCCTAGAAGCTGCTTATAAAAAGGGCATGTGATAGTTTGCTAGAGCAGATATTTGACAGAGCATGATGTTTGGAAATTTTATGTGTGTGTGTGTGTGTGTGTGTGTGTGTGTGTGTGTGTGTACAGACAGGGGGAAAAGCTGTGGCAATGGTTCACTTTGACACTCATTGCTGGTCTTTTGGGGGCTTTGTTGATTGTCTTCTTCTCTGGAGATGCTGTGAAGATTGGTTCATCTGGCCTTCTTCTCTGAGCATCATCTGTCATGACTTCATAGAGAGAAAAACACCAAAGAACATCTGGTGATATTTTGGTAGCTTCTTGCTACTTTCACATCTCTGGTCAACTGGCAGAGATTCTCAGTTTCTTCTGGATTGAACTGCCTTTGCTGATTAGTGAATAATGTTTGCCAGTGGATCAAGCTACCATTGCTGATTCATGTAAATTGAACTTTGGACAGTGGAATATATACTGACAATGAATATTGAGACACCCCAAAGAAGTATTTCTAAACATATCCACATCCCTCTTTGTTCTTTTCAAACTTTCCTTCCTACTACCTCTTGTGGGTGGTAGGCTAGAAGGGAGGTTAAAGTGTTTGAGATCCCTTATTAAAATGGGTTTTGAAAAATATAAGCCAAAATTTATAGCATGAACTGGTACAGACACTATGAAATCAAGACGGAGATTCCTCAAACAGCTGAAAATTGATCTTCAATGTCCAGATACACTTCTCTTTGGCTAATGCCCAAAACACTCTCCATCTTACCACAGAGATACATGTTCATCTAAATTCATTGATGTTCTACAAACAATAACCAGAAACTAGAAACACTCAATACAACAATCAACTTCTGGATAGATACTGAAATTTTGCTAAATTTCCATTTACATAGAATTTTATTCTATTGTTAAGAAAAGTAAATTATGAAATTTCTAATGAAGGCCAGAGGGCAGAGCCAATTAAGTCCTAAGACCTTTCCCCTTTTCTCCCTCCCTATTTAACTCAGGTCTGTCCTGAGTTTCAGAGGGGTATATCCAGATCCGTCCACCATCCGTCATGAAAATAAACCCTTTAGGAACCAAGGACTTTCTCATGTCACTGGGGTCTTACGTCACCAAAGCCTACAGCCTTTGGAACTCCAGACGTTTCTCCTGTATGTGGGACCCACCAGCGTGGAAAGTCTCCAAGACTCCTCCACTGTGGCCCCTTTTTCCCACACCCACACTCCAGTGTCATCCCCTTCCACACGTCCTGCCTTTTTGTTTATAACTCCTGTATGAATAAGTAAAAATTATGATTTGAAAAAACAAAGAAAACAAAAATAATATGTTTATATGCCTAGCATCTATCTCAATTAAAAAAATAAAAGAATGTGTGGAGTCCTTGCTACAGTGGTAAGGATGGTCATGATAATCCCATATCCAAGCATTTTTCTTTAATATTCATGTATCTTTGTAAAGTATATTCTCAGTTTACACTTGGTATGAGCTGATAGAATTTGAAAAGACATGCAACTTTGTCTCCAAATATTGTCCTGCTTTACCTGAGTCCTCTGAATTCTTGATTACCATAGGAAAACAATTTAAAAACCTTTAGATCTATGTACCATAAGAGTTATTAAAATGTTAATGAAATATTTCAAATAAAAGCAGTGCTAAAATTCTGAAAAGATTTTATGTAAAGAAGGAAGTGTGAGGAGGAATTCTAATTTCAACAGTAAATCACTATGCAGGGTGGTATGTTTTAGGTACGATTTGTTTCCCTATTTCTATACTTACATAGAGTGATTTCTATAATTGCCAACTGCAATTGTTAGACGAGAGTTCATTTTGATAACATAAACTTCTTCAGAGGAAATTTGTACATAAAAATAATCCTGGAAATTATGTTGCTTTATTCTTCTACTGTCCAATTGTTCAAGGAAAATACAATAGCTAACAGAACATTACAATGTTGAAAATATCTGATTATGAGAGTTAGATTATAGGGGTTAAAATGTGAACAATTTTACATTGATTATATAACTAGACGTATGAATATTGTAAAATAATTAAAAAAATGAAAGTTTCACAATTATGCCCAAGGGTATCATCATCATTATTGCTGCTGTGACATTTGTCATTCAAATGTATTTTATGGAAAACAAATTAGCAAGTAATTTTTATTTGAAAAATAAAAACATGAGAAGCTTATTAAAATAATTACATATGATATTATTAGTATATGTATTTACTAGTAGATATTTATGCATTATATCTTACTACACATACTTTTATAATTATCTTTCTATACTAATTCACAAGTTGAAAGCTACATTGTGAGCACTAAAGATGACGTCTGTGAACCACATCCATAAGTTTTCAATCATATTTAATTGATGATGGAATCAGACATATCAGTTTGCAGTACTTTCAATAGAGAGTTGAATTTAATGGCTTATTGTAGATTTATATTTCTCACTTGTTAAAAAATACACAAGGATGTGCATATTCCTGTCTCTATTCTCTATTTTTCTGCCATAATTAACTTGCTTATGACTTTCCTTTTCATTTGAATTGGTGGCTGCATTATTTAATTGTCTCACTGGGAAAGAAGGAGACATAATGTATTAGAAGTTTTGTTGAATTTGTGTTTGGCTTTTATGGAGACTTAGATTTTTCCTTAAGTGAGCAATAATGAAAAAAAAATGGTATCATGTTAAAACACAAGCATAGTTTAACAAAATATTTGAGTTCAATAAATGCTTCACTTTATAAAATTGATTCAAAGAATCAAACAATTACTGCAAATTAATAATTGTAAAATAATGATTAGCATTGACTTTTGGAGTTCATTTTTTTATTGGATATTTTATTTATTTACATTTGGTAAATGCTTTCCCCTTTCACCATTTCTCCTCCAAGGAACCCCCTATTCCATCCCCTCTCCTCCTTTTTGCTTTTATACTATCTTAATCACATGCAAGTATTAAGCTTAGTTCTAGTTTGAGTGCCGGGAGCCAGCCCCAGCTTGGTGGGAGGAGAAGGTGATCTTCTTTCTTCTCCTCCAGTCGGTCGGTTCTTCTTAAGGCAGCCGAGGGGGATAGGAATTGGAAGAGCATCGGCGGGGGTAAGACTTGGTTTTAGGAGATTGGGGTAAAGCCATGGGGTTTAGGAGATATTTAAGGTTGCTCTCTAATAGGGTTTACTTCTCTATGTTACTGTTGCTAAAGTTTACTTAAGTCTACTGTAGCTGACCTGCTATCTGTTTGATCCTCTGAGGCCAGAAACTGCAGTTTCTGGCACTAGCACCTCCACACAGAGACAGCAGAGTATTAGGCAAATATCCTTAGTACTCTCTCTGCAGGCACTGCCAGGCTCTAACTTAGGTCTGTTGGTTTGAGGTCGCAGGAAGAAAAGACACTTAAAGAAGTTATTGTAGTTTATTACTAAGTGTAAGAAATTTCCTATGAAAGCTATCTAAGGGGAAAAGTGGGAAGGTCCTAAGTGAGGAAAAGGAAAAAAATTCTAAAAAAGGAAAAATTCTAAGTGGCGAAATTCTAATCAGGGAAAAAAGAAGGAGAGGAGAGGAAAGAGA
>NW_021604698.1:2618452-2622680 GCF_004785775.1 Grammomys surdaster
GAGAGAGAGAGAGAGAGAGAGAGAGAGAGAGAGAAAGTGAAGAGAAGTGAAGTGAACGCCCTTTGTCTTACACATCATTCAGAGTACCTGATCACTGTTAAAAAGTTCACCACAAGTTCACACCAAAATTCAAATCATAAATTGAAATAGAAGTTTACAACAAAGAATGTTTACATGCATATCCATTAGGAGTAATTATCTGACTAAATATTCATCACCTGTCTAGCTCCACAGGTTCACCAAAGGTTTAAAACTATAACTAAGAAATTAGTGAAGTATTGTATAGATAAACCCAGGCAATATTTTCTCTTCTGTCCTAGCACCTATATTAAATTGTGAGTTCCCTTTTAGTGACCTTTGGTTAATTGTTTTACAACCATCTTGGACTGTGCTCTGAGCAGGAGGAAGTCTGGTTACTATCTAAGGGCTGTTAACTGATGACACTTGAGAGACTGGCAGAGTTCTCATAGCAGTTTTGACTATCAGAAAGGGACTTAAAAGCAGTCCCACTATAAAAGAGTTTAATAATCATTGATATAATTTTAGGAATTGTTATAGGATCATCATTAAGACTTAAGAAGTCATCTATTTGTCTATATAGCAACACTACAAGACAGTAAATCTTCGTGGGTCTGTAGAGATCTGCTCCAAAGGGGAATGCTATTGCTTAGTGATTGTTATATATGTTTAATAATAATAATAATAATAATAATAGGAAAAGCATATTAATAGCAGGATCTTTCCTAAAATATGTCCAGCATAGCCTTGGTGATATGGTAAACTTGTCACAGATAATAACCCGAGGCAAGCATTTCAGGATGATCAACTGCTAATTATTAGTTTGTCCTATTATGGCTACTGACATTTGAGGAACTATCAATAGAATAGATGCAAATATTCAAGGAACAAGCAAGACAATAGACACAAATAGTCAAAGAACAGGCAAGACAATAAAAAAATTCCATGAACATTCCTATGATCATTGTTTCTAAGGTCTTACCAGGATGAACAAAATATATGAGCCAACATCCCTGTCCTAGCAAAAAGTCATTTTCATGTCTGAACCCTATTTCCTTGTTCTAGCCTAAAATTTAGAGTCCTGTCTGAAATTAATCTTTGTTCTAGCCTAATATTTAGATTCCTGCCAGATGCCCACTTCCTTGTCTTTGGCCAATGTCATATTCCTACCAAGCAGCCCATTTCCTTGTCCTTGATCCATGTTAGATTCTAGCCAAGCAGCCCCTTTTGGGGCTTTTGCTCAATCCCTCTACCCCTTTTTTATTTCATAAACAAGACTGAGCCTGTCTTAGGTTGTTCTGACAAGAATGCCTTTTTTACCCATCCTGGAATATGCATTATCAAAAGCTATGCATTTCTGTCTTAGGGTGGTAAGGCTCTGTGCAGAGTCTTACTGGTCCTTGGCTTGCCAGCCTCTTAATCTAAAAACTCTGGTGTCCAAATTCAGGTTCAAGTGATGTACTTTGGCTACCAACATATTGATGTTGTTAAAGACAAGCTTTAACATGATGGGCAGGAGTGAAAGTATTCCCAGGACAAAAAAGGCTAGCACGATCAAGCTATATATATATATATACCATTCCTGAAGCTTTAAATCATGTTCTTTTTATTTTAATATTTGTTTTTAAATTGGCATGCCAAAGAACTTTCTGCTGAGTAACTATGGCACTCTACAACTAGACATACTTATACATAGTTGAAAGGGAAGCATCCGCTTACTGGCATAAGGCATGATCCCAATCAGGTATTTAATATGGGGAATAGGGCTTTTTTTTTTTTTCTGCAGGATGCTGAAGGAGCATATTGCCTGTCAGAGCGACAGATGACACATGGTGATGCCAGGACAAAGAATGATGCTGACCTGTGCACTTGCTGAGTGCCCTGACAATGGGGACTAGGAAGCTGCATTGAATATATGTTTCTGACTCACCGTTCCTTACCTATACCCTTGATGGAAAAAGCTGCCTTGCCTCAAGTTTTTAGACATTATGGAACAGAGAATCAAAAGGAGAAGTTATAATGACTCCTGTATTTTTCTTTAATGTGACCAGTTAGTCAGACTCAATCATGTACTGGTCTAAAAATCAATCCAATATTAGAAATCACAGTCTTCATTTGGAAGGCTGGTTCTGGATTTTTTCAGAGACATATTTGGAAGTTAGCAGCAGTTCTCTATGATGTTAGGTTAGCAAATGATAAATTTGGGGAAGAATCTGGATTTCAAACAAGTGTTAGCACATGTGATAAGGCTCTTTCAATTGTCAAATTAAAATTACTTTTGTTTCTTCTTATTTAATATAAGTTGCATTGATTGTATACTTTCTAATTGTGCAAGTGTGTTGAAATCTGGAATGTCAATTTCAGAGGTCTATCAACCAGCTTTTGTTTTAGTGCCCTGAGTATCACAGAACCTTGGTATTCTGAAAAAAGCTTGCAAGTACTAGAAGAACTGAGTCAAGCTTTAAGCAGAAGAAAGATGGTAGTGGGCTTGATTATTGCTGGTATAACAGCTTTAATTACATTAATTGCTAGCACCACTGCTTCTGCAATTGCTTTGACAAAAGAAGTAAAGACAACTACTTTGGTTAATCATTTTGCAAAAAAAAAAAAAATGTTACTAATGTGTTGAATATAAAAGAGGATTTAGATAGGCATTTGGAAGAATGGATTGATGCTCTTTATCCTATCCTCAAATCATTGGAAGGATATTGGAAGGAAGTTCACAGTTTAAGAGTAAGGAACCATCATGCCAAACACCATTGGATTCATATTAGTTCTAAAATTTACAGTGGTATGATTGTAACTAGGAAAAAGGTTAAAGACACTTGCAGTGTATTTGGCATAATTCTAACACCTCTCTGTATGGTTTAACAATACATAGTGAGCTTATGAATTTAAAGAACGCTGCTCTGCTGTGCATTGATGTGGTAAATACTGAT
Source organism: Grammomys surdaster (assembly GCF_004785775.1). NCBI lineage: Eukaryota > Metazoa > Chordata > Mammalia > Rodentia > Muridae > Grammomys > Grammomys surdaster. The sequence continues at coordinate 2,621,410 of NW_021604698.1, forward strand.
GATAAAATTACCCTTGGCCTGTGGTCAGTATTTCTATTTTGGTCAAGCTCCAAGAATGACTTTTGAAGTCCTTTACAGAATGGTGTTTATTGAGGAAAATGACAACATTCTGAATGTCTGAATGTAAAGGAAATAATGAACAGATTGTTTAGGAAGGAGTTCTCCCCTTGATCTGCAACCTTACTAATATGAACTGTCACTGTGCTATTAATTTTAGAGATTCTAAAAATTTTAAGAAAGAATCCTAAAATACATTTGTTTTCATTCCATGATGGCTAAGGATTTTAATTATCAACCATTGAGATCCCTCTATTTAGAAATTTCTGTTTAGTTCTAAAACCCATTTTAAAATTAGATTGTTTTGTTTGTTGATATCTAATTTCTTGTATTCCTTATATATTTTAGATATTAGCCCTTTGGTAGATGTGGAATTGGTAAAAATCTTTTCCTAATCTGTAGAGTGCCAGAAAAGTTTTACTCTTTTTTCTGTGTGTTATTCAGCATTAAGTTTGAGGACCCTTAATGAAGTATCTAACAAATGATTGAATTAAATTAATAACTATAAATTCATGCCATCCAGATACTTAGCAACATAGAAATTTAACAAGCTATATACTGTTCTGGAATCAGCCTTTAGAGTAGAAATTTCTGGTTTATCAACTCAGTTGTGTCACATGATGTGTGTTACATGATATCTTTCAGAAAGCTGTATTGTGCGCGGGACATGATGTTTTGTGGAAAACAGACACTTGTAAAGGCAGATGACATTTAGATACAAAATAAATAGAACCCAATAAACAGTGAGAGGAAGGTCTTGCATTGCTATGCTGTGCAAAGCTTCACTGGTCTACACTGGTCTTTGTTGGTATTCATTTAGTAGAGAGATACTTGTCAAAGAACTTCTCGTGGTAGTCCAGCTGCTTCTGTTCACTTGTGCCCATTCGGCAAAGTTTTGGTATTTCTGCTAGATTGTGCCACATCTACTGTTTCAAATTTGATGTTGTCTAATGAACTGGACCGCTGGTATCTTGACAGTGAAGAGTAGAATCACCCCCAAGGAACTATTTTAAACAGGTGCCCAATACACTTTTCCTATTAACCTTCATTTACACCAATCTCTGGTTGGTGGGTTGGAAGGGATGTTGAAGTGTTTAAGAATGATAAGTAAAATCGTTTTTGAAAAAAATAATCAAAATCTACATGCCTCCATTTGCAATTGTGGCATTTTGGGATGAATGTCTTTTACATACTTTCCCTTAAGCTTACTTTGC
>NW_021604698.1:2632680-2675679 GCF_004785775.1 Grammomys surdaster
AAGAAGAAGAAGAAGAAGAAGAAGAAGAAGAAGAAGAAGAAGAAGAAGAAGAAGAAGAAGAAGAAGAGGAAGAAGAAGAGGGGGAGGAGAGAGGAGGAAGAGGAAGAGACAAAATCTGAAAGTTTTTCTCATGAACATTGCAATTTTATTTATACAATTTGATTTTTTGGTTGTCTTTATCTTTCAAAATCTGAAAAGTAGGAACCTTTTTACAAACAGAAAAGCTATAATATTCTCTATGATTCTGATTTACTTATTTAAATAAGAAACAGTAGTGAAATAAAAGCGTATCCTTACAAAACTTGAATGCACAACCGCATGATGATTTAAAATGTATACATTTAAGTATGAGAGAGTTTTGCCTGCATGTAAATAACTATAATACATAGTGCCTGTAAAGCTGAAAATTTGGAACTCAGTGCTTTCATGCTGGAGTTACAGATGGTTGTGACCTGGCACTTTGTGATCATCTTCACAAAAACAACTATCTGAGCTAGGTTTCCAGGTTTCAAAGAGATTTCAAAAAATAAAATATTTATAAAGATTTGATTCATTGTTTATTTGATGCTGGGAAACATTTGTTTTACAATGTGAAAGATCTCTCAGAATTTAAATATTGTATTAAACTCAATGATAAATATTTTAAAGTGTACGATTTCCTATAAACATAAAACATTCAAATTTTTCTCATACAATGGAGAAAATTCTGACATACTGCCTATAAAAACAATGTATTCTACATTTAAAATAAAACATTTAATTAATAAAACTGAAAAATCTTTTCATATTTTGCTGAATGATAACTTGATTTCTTAAACTATACATATCCAAATAATATTATACACATTGACATTGCATTTGCAATATTATAGAGTTATTTGGCTCATCAAAGCTACAACTTTTGTGGTGTTTTATTTGGTACCATTTAAAAATGGATACTTTGCAAATCTGATAGAAGAATATAAGTAATTAATCTGATTCAATCATACTTAAATGGCTGAAATCATTGGTCTAGTTTTTGTTATGGAGTAGTGGTGTTGAATCAATTGTGACTGTGAATGATGTGATAGAAAACCTGACTACAATGCTTTGTAGCTCAAACACAGCTACTTCTGTGACTTGAGGGTACATTTATTATAATACACTGACAATATGCCAACAATGATGGTTCATTGTGTTCAAGCTTTTTCTTGCATAGCCATGTGTGACTAGGTAAAGAACCAGAGAACTAAACATAAAATCAATCACATTGTTTTGGTTAACATTCACCTTCTTTATTTTGTTATATTAATGAATATTAAAATACTTATTGACAAAATGATGGAAATATATTTGAAGAGAAATAGTTTAACAACTCATTTGCAACTCATTGTAGAGCTCATGTTTGCAGAACTATTATGATCTACACGAGTTTTAAAGAAAAAAAGTATCCAACACTGATTTAAGTACATTACAGGCTTGTTGAATGAGGCTTGAGTAAGGGGACCATGCACAGGGAACCTATAGGGTAACAATAAAAAGCAGTTCTAACTTAGTCTCTTTTGTCAGCTAAAGAAAGTCAATTGCTAACAGACAGCAGCTCAGGGAAAAATAACCTATGCTTGAAAAGTTAAATCACAAAGCAGTCAGCTAACACCCCCAAATGATCTATTTCCCTTTAATTAAAATATCTCTTAATTAAGATAATTTCCTATTTCTACTTTTAAAGCGCTAAAAAAGATAAGTAGACCAAAGGGGATAGTATGGTTTCCCAGGTACAATTTTGACTTAACTTCTCATTAACTCTTTTAAAGGAGCATATGTTTCTTCTTAACTCTTTCCACCATCTAATTAAATCTGTTCTACACTTTCACCTTAAAAACATTTGGTTATAAACAAAGCAAAACTCACCAATGAGAACATTTCTTTCAAAAAGCCACAAGAAAAGCAGAAGGAGGTCAGATGCAGATGATGTCACAATGCAGGTAAATGATTATATACGATCAGCTGTTAGGACTAGATGTAGATTAAATATTTAATTTTTAATTTATGTTAGTTTACAAGTGTTCATTTAAATAAAAATTGTTATTAAAAGTAATCATAAGAACACTCCCATTAATCCCCTGGTGTTGGTCAACCTGAAGCATCACCATCAGAGGTGGACCATGATCTGTCCCCTTAGCTACATCATCTAACCTTAGGCTCTGCTTGCATTCCTGCTGGGACCCAGAAACATCCAGGTTAGTCCCCTCCCAGCCAATCTCCTACTTGGTGGATCCACATTGAGCACAACCAGTAGCAGTGAGCTACCCTTTGCCTGCTGATCTCCATTGACAGTCATACTACTCTCTCTGCCTGTGGGGCCCCAAACACATTCAGGTTCACCTGGGACACAGCCAGTGGGGTGAGCATTGTGCTTTTCCCCTAGTTCCATTGTCAGGCCCATAGCTGAAGGGTGGTGACAGCATGAGGAATATCTACCCCAAACCAGGAATAACCGTTTGGCTAAGGGCTACAATGAAAGCACAATGGGCATGAGCCAGGCCAATATGATACCAAAAGAGGCCAGAGCACAGGCTCAAGCAAGTGCTGGACATACTATCACATCCAAAGTACAGAAGATGACCTTAAATCCAATCTTACAAAGATGATAGATACCTTTAAAATGAAAATGAATAAATGCCTTAAAGAGACACAGAAAAACACAATTAAACAGATTAATGATAACACATAAAACTGATCAAAACCTCAAAATTGAAATGGAAAAAAACCCGCACAAATTGAGGGAACTGATAGATGGAAAAATTGTTTATGGCATCTAGGAGAGGCTAAGGCTACTTTGTGGCTTTCCTGGAGGTAGGGTACCATTTTTCCTTGCCCTATGATGGATGATGAGAGGCAAGGTCCCAAGAGACTTAATCTCAGGATTGCTTCTTGCAATTGAAATGCCTTTTGCTATCATTATTACATAATCGCATGTTTACTGGACATTTGTTTATCCTATTGGGCAGCACCAGTAGGAGGAGTCAAAACCCCAGCACTTATTAAAGCACAAATACTAAGAAATAGAAATGACATCGGCCTTCATCTTACTTACTTACTTCATCTTACTCTGTGTCCCATCTCAATACTTGCTTTTCTTAGATACTATTCCTTTTCTCTGTCTGATCTAAGTAGCCTTAACCCACATCTTCTACTATAAGAATGTCACATAGTCTTTGGCAAAATTACCAGGCTCAACTTTCTTGCTCCAAAAAAGAAACTCAGCAAACACTGGAATTCTTGGAATACTTCTTCATAAAAGGAGATATTCTTAGTATGTCAAGCTCCAGCCAATGATTTATATTCACCCTGAAAAAAAAATCCCTTGCCATTCTTCAAGGTTCATAGAGCACTTGTTTATCCCAAACAAAGCACACAAGTTATTTAATTTGAAAATGGTCTAAGAGAGCTGCATGACTGAATATCTTCTAAGAGAGCTGTAACTCTAAAATCTCAGAGACGGTCTTCAACAGCACTCACTGCTAGAGAGATGCGACTGACCCACTCTTTCTAGACTCCATTTCACACTTTCCTGTTTGGTGTGTAGCACTCCCTATGTACCCTGAGGGAGGAGGAGGAACTCAGAACCACAGTATGAATGTAGAGGAATGTAAATAAATCCGTATTTAATACCATGCAAAAAAAAAAAAAAAACCTCAAGTCCAAGATCCTCAACAGCAAACCAGGTTCTCGAAATCTAATAGAAGAGAAGTTGGGGAATATCCTTTAACACATTGAAACAGGAAAGTACTTTCTGAGCAGAAAACCAATAGTTCAGATAGTAAGATAAACAATTAACAAGTAGTACCTCTTAAAACTGAAAATCTTCTGTAAAGCAAAGAACACCACCAAGAAGACAAAACAACTGGCTACAGAATGGTAAACAAACTTCACCAATCCCACATTTGACAGAAAGTTAATATCTATACTATATAAATAACTCAAAAATTTAGATGCCAATAAACAAAATAACCCAATTAAAAAGTGTAATATAGAGCTCATCAGAGAACTCATAACAGAGTAGAAGAATGGCAAGATGATTGTAAATGCTGGAACTTGCCTGAGGAGTATCTGAGTAGGGAGTGAGCATGGTTATAGGAAAGGCAGAAAGACGACACAGAGACAGATAAATTTGGCAGGACTGTCAATGGATACTGCAGCCGTACTGAGTTTATTTCGCATAGACTTTTTATACCCCAAAGTGCCATAGAAAGCAATATCGCAAGCCAGCAGAAGCAATTGCTGACATATATACACAGAATATCTGTTTTTATCCATAGGTCTCCATGTTCCTTCCATAAAGGACAATAGAATGTTCATTCCCTTGCCTTGAGCCTCATGTGCATCTCCTCCTATCACTCCATGGAACCGAAGGCCAAGACTTTTACTCTGTATTTACTCTGCTTCAGAGAACTAGGCAAATGCCTAGTTCAACATCCTTAATCATGAGTAAAATACAAATAAAAGTGACTCTGAGATTCTACCCTACACATGTCAGAATGGCAAAGATCAAAAACTGAAAGAACTTCCTATGCTGGAGATGAGGAGCCACGGGAATGTACCTCCATCAATGGGGAAGTAAAACCTTGTACAACCAATTTAGAAATTACTTTTTTTTTGTTTTCTCAGAAAATTAGGGATAGATGTATCTCAAGACTTGGCTACATAATTCCTGAGCAGATACTAAAAAGATGTTCCACCATGCCACAAGGACAGTTGTTCATCTATGCTCATAGCAGATTTACTCATAGGAGTTAGAAACTGGAAACCTCCCAAATATCTCTCAATGGAAGAATGAATAAAGAAAATGTAGTTCATTTACACAAAGAAACACTATCCAGCTATTAAAAACAAGGTTATCATGAAGTTTGAATGCAATTGGTGGGAACTAGGAAAAATATCTTTAGTGAGGCAACCCAGACACCAAAAGACATACAAGCTACATACTAACTTATTATTGGATATTGGCCATATTGTACATAATAACAATTGTATAGTTTACAGACACAAAAAAGCTAAATAGCAAGGAGGGCCCAAGGAAGAATGATTGAGACTCACTCAGCAGAGTAAATAAAATAAACATGGGATGTGACTGGAGGGCAGGAACTGGGTAGGAGACTGGGAAGGGAAGTGAACTGAGGCAGGAATACAAGTGGGAAGAGTGGGAAAGAAGTGGACAGAGAATGCTAGGAGAGAGAATTGAAATCATTGAAATCATTGAAGTCATTGAAATCATTGAAGTCTCTGGGATGAACCTGAGAACTGTGAAGAGGTAGGCTGTTGGGATTTTAGGGAATGGCACTGTCTGAGACTCTTAGCAGAGGGGGATACGGAATAGAAGCATCCATCTCTGTAGCCAGGTAGGATTTCCAGTAGAGGGAGGTGGACCCCAATACATCCACAAACTTGAGCTCAAAAATTTTCCTAGCTACAAGATGTGCAGGAATAAAGATGGGGTAGATATTGAGGGACTGATTAACCAATGACTAGTTAACTTGAGGCAGATCCCATGGGAGAGAGCCAACCTCTGACACTATTAATTGTATACTCGGATATGCTTGCAGACAGAAGCCTCACATAACTGTAGAAACAGATGCAGAGACCCACAGCCAAACATTAAACTGAGCCCTGGGAGTCTTGTGGAAGATTGCATGGAAGGCTTGAGGGAATAGGAAAGAAGACCAAAAGAGACTAACCTAAGACCATAGCAGCTCTCAGAGTCTCAGAACCATGAACCAAACAGCATGCATGGTCTGTACTTGGCCTCCCACACATCTGTAGTAGAAGTGTAGGTTAGTCTTCATGTGAGTCCCCTAAGTTGGAGCCAGGTTGTCTCTGACTCTTATCACTTCCTTCGGATCCCTTTTTTCTAGCTGTGCTGCCTTGTCTAGGCTCAGTGGGAGAAGATTCCCCTAGTCCTGCTGTGACTTGATGTGCCAAGGTAGAATGGTACCCATGTGTCATCCCCTTTTCTGAGGAAGAGGAGAGAAGGGACTAGGGGAATAAGGGTGGGACTGGGAGGAGATGGCTGTAATCAGGATGCTAAGTGAATAAATAATTTTTGAAAAAAGTGTAAACACAACTGCCTTTTTAAAAATAAAAATGTGATATGAAATTTTAAATAATGTATATTATTTGTATTTCTAGATCCTGTTATATTTTTTTTGTTTGTCTGCATTGATTCTTTCTATATATTGAAAATCAATCTTTGATTAGGGAAATAAAATCAATGCTCAGTAGAATCTTAAAATTTATGTATTGTCACAACTTTAAAGGAGTTTTTCAAGAAGAAACCATAAAATGCAAAAATCCTGGTACACTGGAAACTATTTTGAATTTGATATATCCACTTTGCCATCACAATTTGAATCCTAAGAACTATAAGAAAATATGTTTCTTCAGAAAAAGAAAGAATATTAGATGCAACTTATTATTTAGTGCCAATCTTTTTTTACAATGCCAATTTTCCCAATATTTATAAAATCATTTTCTAGGCACTCAAATTTGATTTATATCTAAATGCTAACTTGGAAATGCATTTCCTTTCAATTCCTTCATTTTTGATCTTTAAATTGTTCAAAATAACATTTAAAGTTATTAATTTCTATCAATAATATTGAAAATATTGGGTTAGTCTTTTGTCTTGTTTTGATACAATAATATACCTGTTATTCATGACCAGATACTGTCAAATGTTAAAAACAAAATCTCTAGTTATATTGTGTTTTCACATTTAAGGTAACTAAACAACTAAAAATTAAATCATGTTGTGTTAGTTGCTTTTCTGTTACTGTGAAAAAGTAACACAAGCAAAAGCAATGTAAGGAAGAGAGAAGTTCCAGAAGACTGGTATTCACAATGGCACGAAAGGCAGGGCAGACCAGCAGAATCAAGTACATGGCTGTTTTCCTTTCATTTGTACACAGGAAGCAGAGAAAATGAACAGAAAAATTGGAGATTCTGTTAAACTTCAAAATCCTACCTGAAACATCCTCCACATTTTCTCCAGCAAGTATTATTTCTTAAAGGATGAAAAGCTTCCCACACTACAGCAGTGACTGAGCAACTAACCATTTACATACATAAGCATGTGGGATCATGGCTCATTCAAACCAATGCAGTAGACAACATTAAAATTGAAGGTAATATTTTATATTTGACTTTCTAAAAGGACATTGCTGAGGTTGACGTAGATCTATGTCAGACCCAGCATGATATGTTCATTGAAGCAAAAGGCTATAGGAAGAATTAATTATAAAGGATTACATGTTCATTATACTCAAAGCCGGTCAAAAATCTGGGACTGTTTTATCCTAGTAATGTAGAGTTGGTTGGGTACCACATTCAGATGCTCTTTTGATCGATGTAGGAAATAGAATGATTTCTAATGTATCTGTTAGGAGATGGGTCGTTTTAACCCACTGTGTTTGGTGTAGGAAGAAAGACAAGAGGACTGTGTGAAGAATAAGTATCATTTCCACATACCTTCTGTTAGAATGCCTAGCCATCTGTAGGCAGAAGAAATGTGCATAGAGGAAAGAGCCTGACATATTCTACTGCAGCATGAAATGACGTAGAACAAGCTAAGAAACCACCTTACCAAAGAAGGAATCTGTTTTCTTTGCCCTTCCTCCACCATGTCCTGTGAACAACCTGCAGCCTCTTAAATGTTATTCATCCACAGCAATAACAACAATAACACAGCAAGACCATATATCTTTGATACTGTTTTATGTTTTTCTAAAATCTAGTAAAGGATGTTTCATTGTTTAATGTTGATTAAAGAGACACTTTAATACTAGCATCTAGCTTAAACTATCAGGCATTTAGCTAAAACTACAAAAAGCAGTAATGTATTTTAGACCATCAGATTTAGGATAAATGGTGACTGTTCCTTCACTAATACCTAGAAGTTTGGATGGGGGATGAGGTTGTCTTTGTCATTCAACTGTGCAACTTGTTGTTTCTGAAGGGACATTTGGTGATTAGAGCTTAAAAGTGTACACAAGGAAGGAAATCACCAGGATTCTTATATGGAGTTTCAGATTCTATTAAAAGGTGACTGTTTGTTCACATGAGAATCTACCCCTGGACTTTCATTCATAAAAATCAGTATTATGTTTTATCCTTTGAAAGAATAATTTGTTTTAGAGTTCCAAGTGATAACTAAAAGCAGCTTATTTTGCACACAGGAATGGACCTATTAGACTACGTTGCCATTCAATATGACCCATGTAGCTGACATTAAATGCTATTTAATTGCTTTCTAGTTTTATGTGTTGCAAACCATGTGGCAAGGAACACCAAATAAATCATGATGGTTCAATGGAAAACATTAGGATAATAGAACAGCAATGAGAGTAAAATTATGGTGTTATCTCATTTATAATTGCCTTTTATTACTGGTGATACTCGTGCTTACAGAATATCATTTACTGAGAGGAAGAAAGATAACATGTGTTTTGGTTAATGAGACATAGCGATGCTTGAGTATATTATTCTGTCTCCAAGGGCTCAAAAAACTACATTTGTGGTTTTATCCCACCATCTGCCACTCAAATGTTTTCTATTAACTGTGGCCACTAGTGGTTTAACCTTTCTACATCCTTCAAACATTTTGTTGACAGTCAATAAGAAAATGAAAAAGGCCACAGGAATGTATTGAAAAAACAAACCACTTGGAGCCTTATATCCTTAAATCATGCAGCTAATGGATCTATCATCAATTATCCAAGTGGGTAGCATGAACTGATACACTGTCCTAGTCTTAATCTAGCTATGCTGCAAAAAAGTCATGAGATAGCTTTCTTGATATTTTATTACCATCAAATTGTAGAATTTAACATCAGAGCAAACATTGTCTGACATCTACCTCTTAGGGAAGAAGAGACAGTGTGGAAGATCTAAAGCTTAACCAAGATGACACCAGAAGTGGAAAATGACTGCTTAGTGTGAGCTTGTATGTTAAACTGAAAATCACAGCTGAACAAAAGGACTTGCCTGTCATAAAAATAGCTACTAAACATATTTCAAACCCAAATGCTTATTTCCTCCTCCATAAGAGCATATAGTTAATGTAAATCTGTTCTATGCTCTCTGCATTAGCTGAGGAAAAGCAGCTATTGTGTTACAAATCAAATACCTTCACATAGTATCCTCCTTTCATTCAGTACTGGAAAATGCAAAGGATATCAGAATTGTCTGAATAAAGGATTCTTTTTCTTTAACACCACTACTCAGGAGCAAGGTTTGCAGCTATTGAAAAGTAAAGAACCCACAGAGACTAAGAAGGCAGCCCAAATTGTTTATCATCACTGTGTGGAGAAGATAAGGCAGTCAAGCTGAACCCGGTTGCATTATTCTTGTGGTACATTGTAGGAATTGGTAACTATTACATACATTTAAAACAGGCAGGAATTCTCCAGTCCTTCTTGACAGATGTTCACTCTATGGAACTTAACAAATTTTAAAGAATGATACATTGAAAACCATGACTTTAATTGTTGATAAATACTCTTTCAGAGGAATAAATCTCACAAGGAAGCAGGCAGAGATGAGCTGGAAAAAAGTAGTACTTCAGATACAGTGTTAGAGTAGTGATATTATTTGCAATAAAAGCTTAATTTTCTTAGACTTCAGTTATTTATTCTAAGTATTTAATAGAATCAAAACAAACCACAAGTGATTGCCACACATCATCATTGGCTTGCTCATTATCTCCTGTGTTTCTTAACTTACCAATTGTCCATTCACAAGTTAAATGCTTCTCTAATACAGAAGTGTCCATCTTTCCTACCTAAAATTATTAGAAGTCATACATCTGTTTCTAACATAAAATCATAATATCTTAATATTAATTTATAACCATGTTAAGATCTGACTCCCATCCATTCTCAAAAGCACCTTCTAGAAGTAATTTCATATTCAGTTTCAAGCTGCAAGGGGCTTCTAACGGTTTAGTCCTCTCCAGCTGTCTCCAGGCATTCTGCGGCTGCTTCTGGCTTGTTCTAAAAACTATTATTCATACTTAATGAATAATTCAATAGATCCTGTACTATTGACTAGGCCTTCAATCTATGTGGTGACTATTATCAGTTATTGTGACTTTTTCCCCATGAACTGAAGTTTTCAGAAAACATAATACCCATGTCAAATGTCTATGAGTCTGACTGACTAAAGGATGCTATGAATCTGATGAGCTGCATTTTGCAGGTCAGGAGTCAAATGATAGTCAAAGGGACAGACAGATGATGGATTTAATTTATGTGTATATATATTTAGCATAAGTATATCTAAGTGCACTATGTCAGGCTCAGAAGAGAGAATTTTTAGAACCCCTAGAAATGGCATTATATGTAGTTCTAAGCCACCTTACAACTTGAAGATGCTGAGAGCTGAGCCTGGGTCCTCTACAAGATATTTTGGGATATAGTTAGTATTCTTAATTAACATTCACTGACTATTGTGTCACATCATTGCATCTGCTAAGTATCATGTGAAGTGCTTTGGGGTATATTAAATTAATAGATTACTATTTGCCAGAAATATCAAAGCTACGGTTATCCTCACATAGCATCTGAAACCTTCAGAAGTAAAATGATCACTGTGATATATCCTATGTGTTTAATATGACCACAAAAACATTCAATAATGTAAAAAGTGTAAAGAGCTTGAAATAATCACCCATGCTGGCTGCTATTGTGAGAATTTCTCTAGAGAAGGAAACCAAGAGTCAAGGACTTTCTAGAAATTTGCATTAACACTTAACATTTAGATTAAATAAATAAATCAATATAAAGAAATAAGTCCAAATCACAATCATAATTTGATAATAAACTGAATAAAAACAAATCATGGTACACAGAATAATCATAATATGAATGTATTTTCATAATCATAAATGAATGTATTTTCTGGTTGTATTGCGCAGCAATCCCACCTACTTAAGAGAAAAGCTGCAGGTACAGTGTAGGTTCAGTGTCACCATGAACAACTTACAAAGGCTTGATATCAAAATAAAATATAAGAGATAGTCTGAGATTATTTCTGAGTGGTAAATTGCTGACCAAATAGAAGAAGGCCCTGGGCTCAATTCCCAGTATAATGACAACTGACATTTTTCTATTTTTTATTTTTCTTGAGGGAGGACCCTCAAATAAATGCAAATTGATGACTTCCTCTTATTAAATCAAATAGAATACTTTTAATTGAGTACAGTAGATTTAGACAGAAATAAACATCTAACAAAGTAGAAGATATGGAGATATATCCTCAAAGTCTACAATTTTTCTCACACATTATACAACTTGTATTATTTGGCACAGTATTTACTCAAAAAGGCAAAAGTACTGAATACCAACTGTATCTGTTTTGCTACTACAGTAGACTTAAAACTTCTTGTTTATTTCTGGAGAATAGAAGAAAACTTGAGAAATTTCTCTGTAGATTTTTACTTTTTAACTCTGTGTGTGTGTGTGTGTGTGTGTGTGTGTGTGTGTGTGTGGTGTTGTGCTACTGAGAAGAGTGACAACAGAATGCAAAAGTTAGTCTTGGGACTTTGGAGCTTAGGTATAGGGTTCTGTAAGCTGCCAGACCATGGGTGCTTGGAGCAGATCTCAAGATTTCTTCAGGAGCAATACACATTTTCCACCTGTACAACCCTAGCTATCCTAGAGTTCCCTATGCAAATCAGGCTAGTCTTGAACTCATAGATATCTATCTGCCTTTTTCTGTCAGTGGTAGGATTGTCGATGTGTACCATAGCACACTTCTCCCATTTGCATTTTAAAACATTGATCCATCTCTCTAGCACCCATGTGATCTGGAATCTACTTGGTGCTTCTTTTATAAATTTTCAGCTATTAAAAGAAACAGAAGATAATTATGTCTAAGAAAAAATGTCACATATTAAGCCTATGTTTTGTTTATAGGACACTTTTGGAATAAACAGGTAATGATTACAGAAAACCTCTTACTATGTGGCAAGGAAAAGAAGAATATCTTCTAAATAAATACTTAAATATATACAATGAAAACAAGTGAAAAGAATTAAACACCAAATACCGTGAATCTCCATGTGTAACAGAAACAAACGATTCAAGAAGGTAAACCAGAAGATGGAAAGTATCAGGATGATACAAAGAATATGAATTTGAGATATTCAATCTAAAAACTAGACATTAAAACATTGAGAAAATATTTATGAGGTAATAAATTTATTAACTTGAGAAGTTATCAAAGTCTAAGGAAAAGGAAATTACATGAGATAGAAAATACGAGTAGTTTTTTTATATTAGCATATTACATTTATTAGTTGTCCTATTTTGCTTTTTTATCTTTTAAGACATTGTATGTTTTAGATTATAATATAGTGACAAATTTCTCCTATATTCCCACTCCAAACACTTTTATATATCCCTCCAACTCTTTATCAAATTTATGGCTTTAATTTTTTGCATTCATACATCTATATGTATATACATATGTATGCCTAAATATAACCTATCTTGCTGAAATAATGTAACTTAAATGAATGTTATCAGGCTGGTCATTTTACAGTGGACAACCAACAATTGGTGTCTTCTTTCCTGAGGAAACCTAATTCTCCTGCTCCTAGCTTTTCTAAGTTACCTGCAGTTCTTTATGTATGCTTAAGGCCTCATGGAATGAAATATTCTAAAATTGCTCTAAAATATATATTTAAAATTCAATTATTATAAAAGATAAAATTAGTCAATAAATAGTAGAAGAATGCAAAGGCAAATGTAAATAGGAACTCTATTAGAAATATAATCAGCCAATAACATTTTCAGAGAAAAATTTCCAGGAAGCAAGGAGAAAAAGAGAAGAGCCTAATTCTTACTGACTTCTCATACATAAGGTACAGTATAGAAGGCATTGGAATTACATCAGTAATAAGTCATGAGGAAATACTGTTATTCTTGAAATTTATGTAGAGTTAAAGTAGCCTTCTCAAATAACAAAAATTAAAGGTATTTTCAGGTATGTGAAAAATTTATATATATATATATAGTGTGTGTGTGTATGTTCACATATATATACGTATATATATATGAATTCAAGTGGTTAACGGATGTCAACGAATTTTAATACTTCCTGCTTAAAATAATATCAAACTCCAAAATGATTAAGTTAGTACAGAAAAATCAATTCTAAATTTTCAATCACCATAAATTTTGAAAATATTAACTTTAGGAAAAACAGTGATATCAGGCCAGGATTTTATGAGTTTGGATGAAAACAGTGCCTTGAAAGGAAAATAAAAATATCAGTCTTCAGGCAGGTACTTTCTAAGAAGCACATTTAAAAAGAGAGGTGGCATTGGTCAAGAATCACTGCAGAATTTCAGAACTACTATTATTTAAACACAATGAGAAATGAAAGCATGCATTGAAATAAGCATTCAATGAGAAACAATGGTCACTGAAACAAAACTGAATAAGTAATTTGTCAGGCTTAACAGCTTTGGATTTGTTTGTAGTAGTGAATACATTTATAGCATCTCTCCCTTGATTTAATATGTGCTTTGAAATAATAAATAATGACTTTTGCAAAGTATACTTGAAATTGATAACACTACAAAAAGGACTAAAACAAACTAAAATATCAAGTGGCCACTCATTTGGAATTTAAATGAACACTTGTATACTTAATATTGTTTTCTTTTCTTTTCTATGTAAACAATTCATCTATAAAGAAAGCTGACTGTAAATCAGAACAAATTACTTTTAAAAAGAAAATTGTAGATTTGAACTGAATCGCCCTTGAGTGCAATATAAATTTCATTTTTCTGTCTCACATTATTTCCATAGGTAACAAATTACATTTAATAATTGCTAATACATTTCCCATAATAAAACAAATATGAAAGAGAGTTTCTAGATTTAACTATAGACAATATTTAGATAAGGCATTGCACTAATTTAAAATACATTTGAAAAGCTAGTAGTGATTCAGCAGATGTCTTTAACTTCCCAAAGTGTTCCAGATACAGGATCTGATTTTAGATAGTCTCTATGGGAAATATTTCCAGAAAAGAGTGAAGAGAAAAGAATAAAAAGAACAGAAAAATTAGATATCAAATTTTTGCAGTCTTAGAGCCTTCGTTTGGGCAGTGGAAGGGAAAGGCAAGGCTGGAAGTCTTGTAAGGAAGAAGAAGACTAGATGGAGGGCAGAGGGAGAAGATGGAGAAAGAAGAGGTGGAAGATGAAGCAGACAACCATGGCCTGAAGGAGCTGCAAGTAGGTAGAGATTACATAGTTAGGGAATGGAGTAGTGTAGTGGTAGATCTGTCCAATCTAGGCACTCAGCTTATAAATATTATAAAAGAGTCATGTGTTCCTTTCATGGTCGTATTGGGGTTGGAGATTTTCCAATACAAATCTGGCTGATTAATATGAGTCTCTAGTGTTTTCCTTTCCTGGGGCTAAAGAAGAGCTGAGTGGGACTTGCATGGTAGTGGTCATTGTTGTTCTGCAGACTAGCTAAGGGGATGGCCTGCAAAAAGCAAGAGGTGGCTTCCGGGAAAAACTGGTTTGATCTGCTTAGCAAGCCAACCTAGAGAACCAGGGCCAGATGGTCTCTTAGAGCTACCTGTGGGGGCTGGGTAAGACTGCCATTGCTGGAAACTAGCCATAAAATTACATTCCACACATAATATTTAATAGAGAATATAAACAGATTGATATAGGCACCAAAACATTTATTAACTTTCAAGAATTCTTTCTTATTTAGTAAAAAACAAATATGAGATACTGAATTTCCATTTTGAGTCTATTTTCTTAAGATTAAATGATAGCCATTAATTTTCTGGGCATTAATTTTCCTATAAAATTAGTAGACATTAAAAATGTATTTCAAACAAGTTGGGAAAATTCATAGTCAATTTCTAAAAAAATCTGATGATTCTGGACTATTCAAAAGGCCCACTCATGAGTACAAATAAGCCATATTCTAAAATTTATATCCAATAAATATAGAATTATATAATAAATATTTTGCTATGTCAAAACGATGCATTCAGATAGTAAATGACTTTTAATTGAAGGACTATATATACACAAATGCTCTTAGATTTGAAGTGTTATACTGAATTAGTTGTAAAGACTTTAAATTGTCATTTGTTTTGGAGTGTTTTCCCAGTAAAATATTTTAAGTATGAAATGTTTGCTGCAAAACAAATTGTTATAAAGGAAATTTAAATTCTAAAACAAACTGAGTTCTGAGTATTGTATCATGTGTATTCTGTACTTCTTTGGCTAATATCCACTTTATTAGTGAGTACATACCATGCATGTATTTTTAGGTCTGAGTTACCTAATTCTGGATAATATTCTCTAGTTTCATCCATTTACCTACAAAACTCAGGATGCCCTAGTTCTTATTACCTGAGTAGCATTCCATTGTGTAAATGAGCCAAATTTCCTGTATCTATTCTTCAATTGTGGGACATCTGGGTTGCTTCCAGCTTCTGTATCACAGGAAAGGCCACTATGAACATAGTGGAACACATGCCCCTATGGGATGTTGGTGCATCTTTTGGGTATACGCTCAAGAGTAGTATAGCTGGGTCCTCAGAGAGATCTATTTCCAATTTTCTGGGACACCTTCAGGTTGATTTCCAGAGTGATTGTACCAGTTTGCACTCCCATCAGCAATGGCGGAGTGTTCCTCTTTCTCCACATTCTCACCAGCATGTGCTGTCACCCAAGTTTTTGATTTTAGCCATTCTGATTTGTATAAGGTGGAATCTCAGGGTCATTTTAATTTGAATTTCCCTGATCACTAAGGACATTTCTTTAAGTTCTTCTTAGCCATTTGAGATTGCTCTGTTGTGAATGTTCTCTTTAGTTTAACATGCCATTTTTTGATTGGACTGTTTGCTTTTTGGTGGTTATGTATATACATATTATTAACCATCTATTGGATGTGGGGTTAGTAAAGATTTTTTCCCAATCTGTAGGTTGCCGATTTGTCCTATTGATTATGCCCTTTTCTTTAGAGAAGCTTTCCAGTTTTCTGAGGTCCCATTTATCAATTCTTGATCAGAGCTTGAGCCATTAGAATTCTGTTTAGAAAATTTCCCTCCATGCCAAAGAGTTCTAGGCTATTTTCCACTTTCTCTTCTATTAGATTTAGTATATCTGTTTTTATTTTGAAGTCCTTGATCCACTTGGACTTGAGGATAAAATCTACAGAACACAAGAAGCTGAAAAGCCCAAGTGAGAATGCCTCTATCTCAGTTGGGATGGAGAAGAAAGAAATCGTGGTAAGGGGGAAAAGGAGAGAGGGACCTAGGTGGGAGAGAGGACATATAGGGAAAAGGGGGAACATGGCCAGGTATTGGGGGGAACAGAACTGAAGCCATGATGGCCAGCAGAAAGAATAGTAACAGACAACTTCGAGAAGTAGGAAGTTTGGGACCGTCTAGAATGTGACAGAGACCTTGTAGGTGAGAGACTCTCAGGACTCAAAGGAATTGACATTAGATGAAATGCCCTAAAGTGGTAAGAGGAAACTTGTAGCGTCTACCTCCAGTAGAAAGATAGGATATCAAGTGGAGGGATGGGGTTGCCATCCCACAGTCAAAAACTCTGACTCAGAAATGTTTCTGTTTAAAAGAACTGCAGAACTAAACATGGAAAACAGCCTGAGGGAAAGAAGGTCCAGTGATAGGCTCCAGTTGGGATCTAGCACAAGGGGAGGCCCCAAGGCCTGACGGTATTATTGATGCTATGGTGTGCTTTGAGACAAGAGCCTAGCATGGCTGTTCTTTGAGAGGCCCATTAAGAGGCTAAAATCGTCAGATGCAGATACACCCAACCAATGGACAAAAGCTGGTGACCCCGCAGTTGAATTAGGGGAAATTTGGAAGAAGCCGAGGAAAAGGGAGACCCCATAGGAAGACCAGCAGTCTAAATTAACTTGGAACTCCAAGATTTCTCGAACTACCAAACAGACAGCATACACCAGCTGATATGAGGCTCCTGGACACATGTACAGCAGAGGACTGCTTTGTCTGGCCTCAGTGAGAGAAGATGAACCTAACTCTGGAGAGAGACTTGAGGCCCCAGGAAGTAGGGAATTCTAAAGTGGTGGGTGTGGGATGTGGGGGACATCCTCTTGGAAAGGCGGGAGGAGGTGTAGGATGAGGAACAGAGGTCAGACTGGGAGTGGGATAACAACTGGACTATAAAAAAAGATCAAATAATTAATAATAATAATAATGAAATTTAAAAGAAAGAAACTGAGAAAGTGGGATATTGTTATACTGTGTTTTCTTTCAGGGTTACTTAATAGTATATAGGAAACGTATTTTTTAGTTAAAATTATGTTTTTAAAATGGACATGGACAGAATTTGGTAAATTAAAAGAAGTCTAATCCATTATATGGTAAATTAAAAGAAGTCTAATAACAGAAAAGTTTACTGTCCAGACATTACATAGAACCTTAGACAGGTACAGTAAGTCTCAGTGAAGTGAAGGCTCTATAAAACTGAATTTAGAAAATGACTCATTTATTATTGAGGGTAGAAATGCAATTTACATATGAGTTATGTCAGGAAACCTTAAGGACATTTCATCCAGATAATCTTACCAGTTTACACTCTTCATGCATCATTATATTTAGACAAAGTCCAATATAAAAATTAGATAAAATTAATTGTCCTCCCCTTGTGATTTTCCCTAGATCTCTCCAGAATCATTCAGAGCTTTGGTACATAGATTGAAATCCAATTTTCTATTTCTATACTATTTCAGGTGGGAAAACTATTGTTGATTTTTGATGCTGTTGTTGTTGTTATTGTTGTTGTTTGGGGGGTTGATTTGCTTGTAATACAGCTGCAGGCTTAATTTGTTGTTGGTTTCTGTATAGGAGCTATATCTCTTAGACTGTATAAATATATTGGCTTTTATATTTTTATACTTCCTGAAACATGAAAGTAATATTTGCAATTACCTGTGAATATGCATATGAAGTAAATAGTTACTACAAATTACTGACTAAAACTTAACTGATAAAATATGGTTATCATTCAGGACCATTGTTGATTACCTGGGGAAAGGAAAGGACAACACTCAGATACAATGAGAAGAGCAAAGACTCTAGCCATGTAATATTTGAGAATAAGAATATCTGAAAGTAAAATATTTGCTTTACTGTGATACTTCATGATGCTTAGCTCCAGCTGAAGAATCTACATTGATTAAGAAGAAACAACCTTCATTGAGGTTATATCTTCTGGGATGTATTTTCTCAAGGTCATTACACAAAAATCATGATTCAGAGATAGCAAAATTATATCTCAAGTTGGAGTTTAACTTGAAAATTTGTAGAGGCTCACACTTTTAGTGGGCTTAGTAGCATAAAAGCTCTAGGATTGGAAGGAGTTGTTTGGGTACATGTTATAGGGTTAAAGAATCCAAATAAATCCTAGAAGGCAAGTGAAGAATGTGCAGGCTCTGTTGAAGTGAAGAACTCAGAATATTGGAGATTTCAAGACCATGGGGATGAGCATCAAGGACAATAACAGGTATGGAGGGAAGCCATCCTGACCCTGCTAGACAAGAAATGTATGCATTGTATGCACACATGATGGTGCCAGCTTAGTAGAGATGCTTAAGACCTTTGGAGTCCTGATAAGTGTCAGTGAGGTTCAGGTCTCTGTAGCGGAGGTTCGAATACTAAGGTCCTGTTTCCCAACTGGTTCTTGATCTGTCAGTAAAGAAAACCATGGGCCAATTGCTGGGTAGAAGGTACAGGTGGGACTTCCAGGTTCTTGGAAGAAAAGGGAGATGCAAGGGAGGAATGAAGAGTTCACCATGCTTTGGAGAGAGAAGAACCAAGCAGTAATGTGAGGTCTCCAAATGGGAATGGCCACACAGGTGGCTCCTACAGGCAAGTGGCCAGAGCAGTTATCAACAGCTAAATGTGACTGAGCTACTACATACAGTCTATGGTATGTAGGAGGTGTAGAGACAAAAGTATTAATAGGGGCATAGTTTTCTAGGTGGGGGATATTAGCCCCCAGCAATTGTGCCAAGAAGACAGGTTGAAAATGAACAAGCTTAGGCTGGGTAGCTAAAAGTTTCGTGCAACAGATGTTTGACTGCGTTATACTGCTGGACATTTGCTTGTCTGAAGTATGAACCTCTTTGTCCACTGACACTTATGTAAGGTATAAGAAATATGTAGCTTATTTTTGATGCTAGAGGATCACAGTTGAGAAATGGTGAATTATTAATGAGGCCTTGACATTTTAATGTCTATAAGGCTTTGAAAACCATAATGTATTTCTATGCTTTATTATTTTATATTTACATGATATCTTAGAGATAAAAAAGGAAAGAGTATAATTTAATGATAATATACTCTTGTATCAAGTTGAAAAGAGTCCATTTGTACTTCTGTTGTTGTTGTTGTTGCTAACTTGACTAATCTAGTGTTACCTAGGAAGAATGATTCTTAGTGGAAGGATTATTTCACTAGATTAATTTATAAACATGTCTATTTTCTATCTATGGCACTTTTTTCTTTTATATTTTTCTGTCTTTTTTTCTTGATAAATTGTTATTAGAAGATCCAGCTCACTGTGAACACTGCTATGATTTCAACCAATTGGTCTTGGCTGATATAACAAGCTGTATATGTCCTCAAGAAATGATAGTAAGAAATGTTTTTTTCTTTGTCTCTCCTTCAGTATCTATTACCAGGTTTGGCCTTGACTCTCTGCCTTGACTTTAATGGATGATAGATTATAAACCTAAGATGAAGCAAAATCTTTCTTCTTTTTAAGTGCCTTTGTTTGGGTTTTATCAAACCAATAGGGAAGCTCAGAACAATTCTCATTTACCATATTTTCAAATTATGTGCCAGTAACAACTATAATAATTAACATTAACAACTTGTAAGTATTTAAAATCAATTAGTAAATAAGTCTGGGCACACGTGATAAATTATCTTGGTTAGATTAGTCTTGGAAACATCTTCTAAGTTAGAAAAATTAAGTTTGGAATATTCACCTTAATTGTGATCAGTACCATCCCATAGGCTGGGGTTTGGGGAACTAATAAAAGGTGATCTATGCAATCACTAATGTCTGTTTGTTGACTGAATGCAGTTTGGTCCTACCTTTTCTGTTATTATGGGTTGCCAGAAGCCCTTTAAATGATTATAGTGATCTATCTGACTGTCACTGTACCAATACCATGAAGCTTTTATCATTATTTCTCTATACT
The DNA here is from genome assembly GCF_004785775.1 of Grammomys surdaster. Taxonomy (NCBI): domain Eukaryota; kingdom Metazoa; phylum Chordata; class Mammalia; order Rodentia; family Muridae; genus Grammomys; species Grammomys surdaster. The sequence continues at coordinate 2,652,961 of NW_021604698.1, forward strand.
GCAGCTTGAGGTCAAGGAAGGTGATTATCCAAGAAGTTCTTTTATTTGTTTTTGAGAATAGTTTTTTCTATCCTGGGAATTTTGTTATTCCATATGAACTTGAGAATTGCCCTTTTTTAACTCTATGAAGAATTGAGTTGGAACTTTGATGGGGATTGCATTGAATCAGTAGATTGCTTTCAGCAAGATGGTCATTTTTTATTGTATTAATCCTGCCAATCAATGAGCATGGGAGATCTTTCTAGCTACTGAGTTCTTCTTCAGTTTCTTTCTTCAGAAACTTGAAGTTCTTGTCATAGAGATCTTTCACTTGCTTGGTTAGAGTCACACCCCAAGTTGTTTTATATTATTTGTGAATAATGTAATAGGTGTCATTTATCTCATTTCTTTCTCAGACTATTTATTCTTTGAGTAGAGGAAGGCTTCTGATTTTTTGAGTTAACTTTGTATCCAGCCACTTTTCTGAAGTTGCTTATTAAGTTTAGAAGTTCTCTAGTGGAATTTTGGGGGTCATTTAGGTATGTTATCATATAATCTTCAAATAGTGATATTTTGACTTCTTCCTTTTCAATTTGTATCCCTTTGAACTCCTTTTGTTGTCTAATTTCTCTGGTTAGAACTTCAAGTACTATATTCAATAGTTAAGTGGGATCTATTTTCTGAGGTTAATAGTTTAGCTTTATACAACAAATGTAGCATAAAATATATCCTAGTTTGGCTAATGTAATTTTGAGGAAATTCTAAAAAACATATTACTGGTGTCACAGGTTTGTGGTCAATAAACAATACAAAACAAAACCATTATTACTGAAACATTTTGAAATTGAGGAAATGTGAAAAAGAAAATTCAGTAAAATTTCTCATGCTGTGATTGGAGATCAGTTGCTGTAATAAAAATGTCTATCCTTTATGTACAGGACCAGTATTGTGAATGAGGTTTTCAATGAGAAGAAGCAAGAGAGAAGAAAGGATTCAGTGTGTTCAAAAGCGTTCCAACCAGTTTCTAAAAGTTAGAGAAAGAACTATTGGCTCTGTCTGAAAACACACAAGAGTACATTTTTGATTATGTGATTGTAACTAAATGTAGAGCTTTACTTTCTGGCTTGCAATGTGTGTATTTCCTTACACCATTTTCCTAAACTGTTTGTTTCCAAGAACCAACTGTCTGATATGGCTGGGGCCTCTATCACAGAGGATTATGGAATTCCAACACAAATATTTTACTTTTCCTGAGAGAACTAACTTGCCATCATCTAAATTACTTGTAATATATACTAAGAAAAAATAAAGGACTCTCCCACCCATGGAATAATTGTGAGAAGTAAATAAATGAAGTTAATGATTTTTTATCCCACTTTGTAAAGCTATAAATAAAATCCTAACTGTAATATTTATCAGTTTGTATCACAGGAACATTAGTACTAGGACAACTAAATGTCTAAGACCACTGGCTGTTCTTATAGAGAACATACATTTGATACCCAGAAACCACATATTAACACATATCCATCCAAAGATAGATTTGGAGAATCCAAAGACCATTCTTAACTTTTGTAAGCACAAGGAATTCACAAGGTTCACAAACAAACAAGCAGGCAACATATTTATACATGTAAATTTAATGAATATAAATATATAGATATTGTTGGGAGCTAATGAGGAATACAGTTTGATATTGCCTCCTGACATAAAAAATGAGATGGTGGCTTAAAGAAGGATGCAAAGTAAGTCTTCCTCTAGGAAAAGTAATTGGAGTTATTGTGATTAGAGACTAAATTCTAACAGTAAGCCAGTAGGTCAAGTTTGATTACAGATTGCCAATAGACCAGTTAAACAAAAACATAAACATGAAAATCAGAAAAATAAAAATTCTTCAATATCATCAGAGTGGAAAAGGAGAAAAGACTTCCAGTAAACCAAGTCTATTCTAGGGGTCCCCAATATCTAAGTGGAAAGTAAAAGATATATGCAACTAAGCAGTTCTTTTCAAACTGGGAGTCTCAGCAAGTATTGTCTTGGCTCACCTCTATTGTGAAAGATTGTTTGACAAGCTGTAAATATCTCTCAATGAGATAAATTCCTCTTACTGCTGTCCTCAACACACCCATTCCTCCTCACAACATGGAATTATTGGAAAACTACAATTTCTTGATATCCATTGTTTCAATCGTCTGATTTCCAACCAAGCACCGGATACATTTGTCCTTGGAGTAAACTCATACCTGCCAGGCTGCTTACAGTTCAAAATAAATAGGTCTTGGAGTGCTTCATGTTGGATCCCAGCTGCCACACTTTCTTATATTCTGACTGGCATATTGTGAGGACTCTCAAAAGGAGACCACAGAGGTGGAGAGGAAGTATAGGAACACCTGCACAGCCTCCAGTTAGATAGTCAATACCTAAGTTCCAAAGATGTCAATGAGCCATTTTATTGGAAGCTCATCTAGTAAGCGACACTGCCTTGTATTTTGTGGAACAGAGATGCAAAATATACACTGAGCTCTGGGCAAATTGTTGTTTCCAGAACAAGGAAAACTGTTTTAGAGGCACAAAAAAAAGTTTACATGGAAATAAAGCCTTATTTTGTTAGAGAATGGGATACGCTCCTCTAAATATCAAAGTTTTTTAAATCCCAATGTTCTCTCCAAACTGAAGAATTGTAACAATGAAAGAGGAAATTTGGGTAACTGGTTCAGATGTTCATACCTAGCATCACTTACCTCATGCTCCAGCTAACTGAAGATAGGAGTAAGATAAGCTTCCACAAAATCATATCAAAGAAAGGAAGTAAATAAGTTTATTCCTAAAACTTCCCTTTAGGGTGCAGTAATCTATAGTGAATGAGAAAACAGTATAGTAGGTAAGAAAATTGCAAAGGCCAGTTACTGGGGTAAGTACATACAAAATGATGTCTTCTGGCAGTATTAGACACTTGCCCTCTTGTGAGCCAGGTTATTTTGAGTACTTTTACTTTCTTGTTTTTGTTTTGATTACATTTTTGACTCAATACCAGAAATTTTTTTTACCATTTAGAAATTACTGTACATATTAGAAATACAGAGCTATTTAAAGCAAAATTATATATCCCTGTAATAAATCTTCAGTAAATATTTCTTGAGAATGTGCTTATTTTTTTTAAAAAGTGTGTTATTATTGGACAACTTAAACCATTTATTTACTAATGTTATACATGTTTATTTGTTGGTTCTTGATTTGTTTCACTATTTTATCTATTTTACACACTAACCCCAAGTCACATGTACAGATTAAAAATATTTTCTACCATTCTATAAGTTTTCATCTCACTGTGTGGACTTTTTAATGTGTTGTCTTGAAGGCTTTTCATATTCTGTATTCTTGTTTGTTTATGTTTGCTTTTGTTTCTTATACCTTTGAGATTTTATATAAAAAGATCACCTCAAATTAAGGTTATGTAATATTTCCTGTGAGTTTTTTGTATAAGTTTTTCAAATTCCTTTCCATATTTAACTATTTAATTAAATTGTAATTGATTTTTGCATTTTGTATTTTTTCTATAATCTTGAAGAATGTCAGTACCATTTTGAGAGGGAGTACATTCAATTATCAAATAATTATAAGTAGTATGGACATTACACAATACTGATTATTTCTTCCCATAAACATAGTATAATAAACTTAGGAAGTATTTTTGACAGTAAAGGTAAATTGAACTCTTTTCTTCTTTTTTTTCTTTGAGATGCCTTTTTTGTTGTTGTTGGTTATTTTGTTTATTTACATTTCAAATGTTATAATCCCTTCCAATTTCTCTCTGAAAAACTGCTACTTTACTACTTTACCTTCCCTCCCACTGCCTCCACGAGTGTGCTTACCCACCCTATCATTCCCTCCTGCCTCACCACAATTCCTCTACCCTGGTTCATCAAACCTTTATTTTTTTTAACTGAAAATAGATTCTTCTTTTTAATACAACATGTGAGTAATGAGGCTCTTGAATTACTGATTTGTGTTATGGAATAATTATATGGTACTTTTCATACTTTTACAAGGACTTAAAATATGATTTTTATGCATAATACTTCCAAAATTCCCTATATCTTCTAACATATATAAAGAACTATGCATACACACCAATATACAACATCTTTTTTACATTTCCAATGAGATTAATCTTTGGCTCAGCTGTCTCATTTTCTATCTATGTAAAACAAGGTAGCAACTTTACTCGGTTTTATTAATTATTTTCTTGTAATTTTGTAGAATTATGCAATTTATATCTAAAAAGAGATTTCTACGATATGTATTTCTTCACTCATCACAATTATTATAGGCAATATTTTTGAGAGGTGCATTAAAGTAGTAATATTTTGACAGAGTCTGACACATGATCCTTCATAATTACCTTTGTTCTATTATAACACCTTACAAAGTGAATTAATTTACACTATTGTAAAACCAAATGATTGGACATGACGTCTTTCTGCACCAAAAATATAAGATTTTATCAGTTTTGTAAGTTAGTCTGGCCAATCTTACATTAAAAAAAGAACATATAAACATAAAGGAAACATAAAGAAAACATAAACTGAAAGTATAAGAAGACATATCATCAACCCGTTGATCTCTCTTAGAACATTTTACCTTTCTGAAGTATAAATAAGACTTATCAAATCATACTTGTCAAAATGCTATGTATCCCTCAAGAGGAAATATATATATCTGAAACCCAGAGGCCAAGCCATCTGCAAAAGAACAAAATAAATATCAGCCAGAATAGCATATCTCCAGCACAACCTATGAATCCTAGCACAGCAGGTAGCTGAAGTGAAAAGACCTTAAACCCAACTGCATGAAGATAATACAGGTGCTTAACAACGAAATTATTTTTTTAAAAAAAGGCTCCAGGAAGACAGGAACAAACAATTGGAAGAAATGAATAAATCCCTTAATGAATGTCAAGACAAGAAAAAAAAAAAACAACATAACAACACCAAAATGAGAACACAACGTTTGAAAGAAGCAAAACTTTTCAAGACTTGAAATAAAGCTAATATGGAAACACAATCTGAGGAACTCCCAGAAATGAAAACAATTAGTAAACAAAGCAGGAATTACAGAGACAAATTTTACCAATAGACTATAAGGGATGCAAAATAGAATCTTGGTCACTGAAGGTAAATTAGAAGAAATGAATGCTTAGACAAAAAAAAAAATTAAAAGAAAAAATTCATAACACAAAACATCTAGGAAATTTATGACACTCTGAAAATAGCAAAACAATGAATAATAGGACTAGAAAAATGAGCAAAATCCCACCCCAAAGACCCAGAAAATATTTTGAACAAAGTCATTGAAGAAAGTATTCTTTGCCTGAATGAGATTCCTATAAAGGTATAGAATAACAATGAGATTGAGCTAGAAAAGAAAGTCCCCTTGACACATAGTAATAAAAACGCTAAATATACACAACACAGAAAAAAAAAGAAAGAATAATAGCTGAAAGGAAAAAGACCAAATAATTTATAAAGACAGATGTACTACAATTGTACCTGACTCCTCAATGGAGCCTTTAAAAGCTAGAAGGGTTTGAAAAGATGTGCTGCAGACTCGAAGAGACCACAGGTGCTGGCCCAGATTACTATAACAGCAAAACTTTCAATAATAGATGGAGGAAACAAAATATTATCTGATAAATTCAAATTTCACCAATACCTGTCTACATATTCAGTCCTCAAAAGGTGCTAGAAGGAAAAATACAAAGGAGGTATTTTTCCATGAAAACACAGGAGATAAGTAACACACCGGCAATATAATCAACCACATAAACACACATTACCACAACCATCACAACAGAAATAAAAAAATAGGAATTAAGAAACATTGTTATTTCTTAATAACAGAAAAGCAGAACTCCCAATTTAAAATGAAACAAAAAAATCAGATTAAAAGAAAGGATGAAAATACACACTTCAACATCAAGGAACTCAGATGAAAGGTGAGTAAAAGAAATCCCAAGAAAATGCCTTAAGAAGCAAGTTTGGATAGTCATTTTACGTCTACTAACATAGACATCAAAGCTAAATTAATCAAAAGAGAAAGGGAAGAACAGGAAGTATAGATAAGTGGGTATTAGCTATAAAATTCATAATACACCTCATAGACTCAGAGAGGTTAAACAAGAAAGAAAGGCCAAATGAAGATGCTTCAATCTCATTTAGAAGAAGGAACAATTGCTGATGGCAAAAAGAGCTTGCTGACAGGAGTCTGGTATTGCTGTCCTCTGAGAGGCTCTGCAAGAGCCTGACCAATACAGATGCAGATGCATGCAGCCGAACATCAGACTGAATGTGGGGACCACAATGGAGGACTTAAGACAAGAACTAAAGGAATTGAAGGGGTTTTCAATCCCATAGGAAGAACAACAGTATCAGCCAACCAGACCCCCCCACACACACACACACACATACACCAAATCTCCCAGGGACTAAACCACCAACCAAAGAGTACACCTGGGGGGACCCATGGTTCCAGCTGTATATGTATCAAGGATGGCCTTATCATGCATCACTGGGAGGGGAGTCCCTTGGTCTTGTGGAGGCTCAATGACCCAGGGTAGGGGAATGCTATGCTGTTGAGGCAGGAGTGGGTGGGCCGGTAGGGGAGCACCCTCACAGAAGCACGGGGAGGGAGGAGGAGAGATGGGGTGTGTGGAGGAGAAACTGGGAAGGGGAAAACATTTGAAGGGTAAATTAATAAAATAACTAATAAAAATAAAAACATAAAAATAAAAGAAGGGGGAACAAATCAGTCATGGGAGGAAGAAAGATGGAGGGACCTGGGAGGGAGAGAGGGGTGAGGGGAATAGGGGTCGGGATCAGGCATGGGGAGATACAGGAATGATTCGAAAAGTATCAAGAGAATGAATGGAAATGTACGGCTGCTGGGAGTAAGGGTATTCTCCACAAAGTCTGAGATCTGGAGTGAGGGAGGGTTCCACTAATCAACGCAGGTGACCTTTCTCAAAATGCCCAACAGTGGGAATATAGACCTGAACAGACTACCTGTAGTAGCTAAACAGGACCCCTAGGGGCTCTATGCCCTGGCTCTACCCAGTGTGGAAAAGACCCTACTCGTAGCTTCCTATGAGTCAGTCTCCCCGTGGTTCCCTTCAGAACAAGATGTAGAACTCTCAGATCAGTCTCCAGCACCATGCCTGCCTGGAAATGGCCATGTTTCCACCTTGATGAAAAGTGGAATGAACATTTGACCATGTAAGTCAGCCCCAATTAAATGTTATCCCTTATAAAATTTGCCTTGGTCATAAAGTCTCTTCACAGCAGTGAAACCCAAACTAAAACAACATCCAACACAATTCTTTACTGAACTTAAGAGGAAAAATCTCAGCTTCATATGGAAAAATAAGTTCCCATGATAGTTAAAATAATTCTGAACAGTGCAGGGGAGATGGCTCCGAGGTTAAGAGCACTGGCTGCTCTTTCAGAGGTCCTGAGTTCAATTCCCAGCAACCACATGGTGGCTCACAACCTTCTGTAATGGGATCCGATGCCCTTTTCTCGTGTGTCTGAACATAGCTACAGAGTACTCATATACTTAAAATAAATAAATGACTCTTAAAAATAATTTTGAATAATAAACTACCTGCTGAAGGTATAATGATCCTTGATTCTGAGTGCTCTAGTAATAAAAAATCTCCATGGTACTGGCATAAAATCAGACACACTGATCAACAAATTTGAAATGAAGATCCAGACACAAATATACACAACTACAAAGACACTTAAATTTGATAAAGAGTCAATTTCTTTCTTCAAAGATATGATGATTTTATCAGATAAGTTATTCGCTTGTCTGTATATAGTGTTTTGAAGATGCTTTATATTATATGAGGATATTGTGAAGGGTGTTATTTCCCCAACTTTTTCTCAGTGCATTTGTCATTTGTATTATTTTGTTCTGGTATTGTATTTGTATTTATGTATTGGTATTATATGAATTTCTTCATACTCTGGAGTAAAGGAAGCTTCTTGAACATATGGTACTGGTCAAACTGGATCTCTGAATGTGAGATAATGCAAATAGATCCATATTCATCACCCTGCACAGAACTCAATTCCAAATGGATTAAAGATATCAACATAAACAAGACACAAGAACCTGAGAGAAAAGAAAGTGAGAAAGAGCTTTCCAGTCAGCAGGACAGGAGAAACTTTGTGAATAGTGCAACAATAGTATAGGTACAAAGATAAAAAATTAATGAGTGGGACTTCAAGAAACTGAGGTTTCTGTAATGTAAAGAATAATGCCAATAGGACAAAACGGCAGCATACAGATGGTTAAAATATCTTCACCTAACCTCCATCCTATGGAAAGCTAATATCTAAAATATGTAAGGAACTCTAAAAGTTAAACACCAATAACCCAAACAAACAAATTAAAAATAGGGCCCAAACATTAACAAAGAATTTTCATCAGAGGAATCTCTAATGATCATGAAACATGAAAAGAAATGTTCAGCGTCCTTATTCATCAAAAAATTGCAAATCAAAACTACTCTGAGATTCTATCTCTCGTACATATCAGAATGCCTAAGATAAATCACACAAATGACAGATAATGTACATGAGGATGTGAAGCAAGGGGAATGTTTCTCCCTTGCTTGTGGGAGTTGTCCACTCTAGTAATCAATGCAGTAATATCTACAAATTGAGAATATCAAGACTCAATTATGCCACTTTTGGAATTTACTCAAAATGTGCCATACTACAATAAGGAGACTTGAGTAACCATGTACATTGCTTCTTTTTTCATAATAGTCAGAAACTGGAAATAACTTAGAAGAAGTTTTTCATTTCTAAATCTTTGGAGTCCCTGGATGTTCTTTCAGTCACAGTGTCCTAAAGAGCTCTATGTAAAATGGAATTTATACTTCACAATGTCAAACATAACTTACTTCTTCAAATTTCAAACATCAAATGTAAAAGCAATTTTTATTCACCTCATGAACTTTTCATCTCAGAGGTTTAATGCTGAATAATCTCATCCTTTCCAGCTCTGTTTACCTCAATGGTTCTGGCTCAAACTCCTCTCCAGGCTGACTGATTTAATCTGGCTTCTCCCAGCTTCTCAAACTAACTCTGTCTCTAACTCTGGCAATTTGTTGCAATTTCTAGCTCTTTGTCTCTGACTCTTATTCTCTTCCCCTGCTGACCTGCACTGAACTGCTTAAACCCATGAATGAGGTCCAGTCTACTGCACTTCCTTCACTGCACTGACTCTCCGCTTCCTGACTCTCTAAGCCTGTACTGCTGTTAAATAGATTTTTTTCCTGTTCTGCTCTCAAGACAATTGGATGTGCCCTATCTCTGACTCATTCTGTTAAATCTTTCTCTTATTCATCACTTTGTCTACCCTTTAATTAAATATTACATTCAAACATGGCTGCTTTTTTTCCTATAAACTAATTTTAACTTAAAACTATGTCATAAAGTCTTGAGTGTTTGACAGCCAGAGAAATTTAAGGTGTGTGGCATGTCTGCATTTCATCTGGGTCACACAGACCAGTCTTTGGATGTAATTCCTTCCTAGGATAGTCATGTTGCTAGATTAAAATTCTTCTACAACTGAAGGTCATGAATTTTTTAACATATGATAAATTGTAAGTGTTGTTACTTAGTGGGTACTCGAAGCAGCTGGCAAAATTTTATACTGATTTCCTACAGTTTTGTTATATCTCTTATGCCCAATACTATATTTACTTTCTGCATGAGAGTAAAACACATTAATATTTGCTTAATATTCACCATTTTCTCCCAAAGCTTTGATCTAGGGGTTTCACTGATTTTACTCTAAGAAATATTCTTCCTATTAACAGCATGATTAAAATCCCAAAGAAAACCTTCTCTTAAGTTAGAATTTTAAAGACAAAACAGAATGTAGATATTTACTCAGCTTTTGATTAAATCATATTTAATTCATATAATCTTATTTTATATTTGTCTTCACTCCGTTGATTTTAATATAAAAATTTTGTTACATTTCCTTTAGTATCCATCTTTTCCTTAATTTTTGTAAATAAATGTCCTCATTTTAGTTGTGTATATGGCAACCCAGCTTAAATCTATACTTCTCATTCTTTCATGCAGATGGTGTGTCCTGTGCCTACAACTTGACCAGAGAATGTAAGGAAGAATTGATATACTCATATTTCAATTTTTTTTAAATACATAGTTTATGTCTGCCTATATTTTCATCTTCTCATAGACTCAATCACGGAATTAATAAACAGATACAAATTTTTTCTTGTTCGTCTAATTTACTCCAAATCGATTCTTTGCTGAATTACTGACTTGCATTTCAGGTTCTGTTTTGGGGAGTTCTGGATTTCACAAATTCCATAATTGGGTGACTATTGTATGAGACTTTCTAGATATGCTAACATCTAGAAGCTGTGTATTCTTCTGTAAGACTATATTCTTTTTTTTGTATTTTGGGGAGACAGGGCCTTGCTACATAGCCTTAGCTGTCCTGGAAACTCACCAGAGTGACCTGGACTTCAGAGGGCCACCTGAGTCTGCCTCACAAGATTAAATACAGTAGCAATAACAACTAACTGGAAACAGTACTTTAAATAAGTTTATAGATTAGGTTAGCTCATATATTTGACAAGTGTGTAGCTAACATTTTTAATCAAAGATGCTTCTTCTTGCAGCAGAAGAAACTAATGTAGAAAACCACTACTGTCCAAAATACAGAGTATAAGGTTATGGGAGTACACAACACCCAATAATGCATCCACAACACAAAGTATCAGGCAATATTATGGAAGATTGGGGGTAAAGATTGTAAGATTCAAAGACAGGCATCTGCTGCAAGATTTTGTCCTCTAAATGAGGGAAACTGCACATATAAAATCCCAACAATATGCTTAACTAAACAAGACCTGCACAATGACACTATCAATTGCTATGCCAATGTGAATAAAGAAAATCTCCTAAATCTTTACCTCTTGATAAACAGTTATATTGAATTAATAATGGCTGCTAAGAGTGGGAGGTTTAATCTTTTTGAGGGATCAATGACATAATAGGTTATATAATATTAAGTGGTCAGTTCTAAACATGAGTGTATATAAGTAACAAAAGATTGATTCAGCAGGGTACACTTATATATGAATATAAGTGTTTATGTAGGCATTGTTTAACCATAATTATTGAAAAATGAAGAGATCAGGAATTTGAGATGGACTGAGTATATATGGGAGAAGTTGCAGTGGAGAGATGAAAAGGTTGAAATGTTGTATATACTTATATAATACTCACAATATTTTTTTGAAAAACCTTGAAAACACTGTGTGGATAATGAATTAGAGTTTTAGATCAGAATCTACTGTTTTGAATTTCAGAATCACAGTCTTAATTAAATATCTATCTTCATAAAATGAAAAATGCTAGTAAATAAACGAATGGTGACAGATGGAACTGCTATATTGCATGTGGAACATTTAAAAATGAGAAACAGAACTATAGGTGTGCATGCTGTTTCCTTTTCCAGCAGAAGCTGTCTGGCTATTCTGTCTGGAAAAACTGGAAGTTACTTATGAGCTAAATTAAAAATTCTAGTTCCTCAGCTTCTCCCAGAGTCCAAATTGACAATTTTTTCAAAATACTTACAAGTTTCTAGTCTTTAGCTGATATAAAATATAATTCTTGACAGTAAATAGTCTATCTATAAGAAGAATTACACAGCACTGTCACCTTTAATAACCATAAACCTGATAATCATAAATGAAGTTGAATTCTAAAGATATATGAAAAAGCCTATAGGACATAATGATAAGGCATAGATGTCCTTATTCAGAGTTCTACATTTTAGGAGTTGAGCCCAGGATAAACATATTTAGTTTTGTGAGATTATTAATTGCTTGGCATAATTTCTGTGAGGTTCAAATGTCAACCCTATTTTGGCACACTCTAGAGAAAATGTCATATATAAGGCATGGATCTATTTTGTGAAAATTAAGATGGATTAAGTCATATCCAAAGGATTGACAGTATGACAGTTCTCTTCACAATAACATTCAAAGAAGCCATTCTGCTAGAATACACGGTATTTTCAGAGCTTCAGGGTCAGCTCTTTTATCACACTCAACACAAGTCCTGAGATGAGAGAGGAGTGGGCTCTGAAATCCAGAGACAAATTAGTAACGCTTTAATCAGTAGCAAGCCCCAGAGAATTCTTAACTGATGAATCTTGAATGACCAAGACACATTTAAAGAAGTCTACAACATCCTTACTCGTCTGAGATTCCATCTTACACCTGTGAGAATGGCTAAGAGCTTCAAGTGAAGCTCATGCTGGTGAGGATGTGGAGCAAGAAGAACACTCTTCCATTGCTGCTGGAGTGCCAACTTTTTCAAGCAATTTAGAAAACAATCTGAGTGTTGCTCAGAAAATTGAGAATAGTTTTATCTCAAGATCTAACTATACAACTCCTAAGCATAGAGCCAATAGACACAGGGATACTTGATCAACTATATCTATAGCACCTATGTTCGTAATAGCTAGAAACTAGAAGCAAAGTAGAAGATTAGATAAAAGAGAAATGTAGAACATCTTCACAATGTAACGTTATCCAGCTATTAAAAACAAAGGTATCATGAAATTTATAGGGAAATAGATGGAACTCATTCTGATTCAACTCAGATGAATAGGGAAATGGATGGAACTCAGGATGATTCAAGAATATCATCCTGAATTAGGTAACCCAGATCCAGAAAGACATGTATGGTGCATACTCACTTATAAGTGTACATTAGGCATAAAGTACAGGATGCATATCCTACAATATATACACAAAGAAACACACACACACAGATACACACAGATACACACAGATACACACACACACACACACACACACACACACACAGGGAGACCCATGGAAGAATGTTTGAATCTCACTTAGAAGGGAAAACAAAAAAGTGACTGGAGATGGAAAGATAAAGGGACCTTGGTGGGAGAGAGGTTGAGAGCAAGTACGTGGCTGGCAATCAGGCATTGCTTGAGGAGGCGTGGGTGTGGGAGAGGGCTGAGAATGAGAAGGGAAACTGGTAGACAGCATATCTGTGACTAGCTGAAGAGGTGGAATTGGAGATGCTATGGATAATCTATGGGTTGACACTAGTTGAAATTTCTACTATAGGGGATAGAGAGACTGAAGTGGCTACCTCCTGTATCCAGGCAGGACTTCCAATGGAAGGAGGGGGACATTCACCCACTGACAAAACCTTCAACCCCAAATTTGCCTTGCCTACAAGATACAAAGCGATAAAAATGTAACAGAGACTGAGAAAATAGCCAACCTATATGTGGCCCAACTTGAGACCCATTTCATGGGAGAGAACCAAGCCCTGACACTTATTGATACTCTTCTGTTTGCAGATAGGAACCTAGTATAATTGACTCCTGAATGGCTTCATCCAACAGCAGAGGAAAACAGATACAGGTAATCAGAGCTAACCACCAGGTGGAGCTCAGAAACTCTCGTGGAAGAGTAGGAAGTAGAAGTTACTTAGCTGAAGGGGTCAAAGCCATCACAAGAAGACCTTCAGAGTCAACTAACCTTGGCCAGTGGGGGCTCACAGAGACTGAATAATGAACCAAAAAGCATGGGGGCTAGACCTTAGCCCCTTACACATTTGTAGCAGTTGTCTTCCCCTAACAATTAGAGCAGGGGCTGTCTCTGACTCTGTTGTTTGTTGTTGGATTTCCTTTCTCTACCTAGACTTCCTGGTTGGACCTCTGGGAGAGGATGTGCCTAATCCTCCTGGGACTAGATGTCACCATGTTGGATGATACCCAAAGTGGGTGGTGTGCCACTTCTCTGAGGAGAAGAGGAGAAATTAATGCAGGAGGGATTTGAAAGGGTGAGAGAAGAGTGAGGGGGCTACAATTGGGATGGATGTAAAGTGAATAAAAACAAATGATGGAAAGAAAAAAATCAGTACCAATAATGGTAATGGGAATAAAGTCCTGAAACCTATTCAAATGGTTGCCTTGACATTCATAGTACTTTGACAAACAATTTTTGTAATAGATAACCAATCCTAACTTTTAAGAATTAGATTTCTTAGTCCATGACAGACGTATTTGACATACTAAAGGATATTTCATTGCAAATGCTTAAATGAAGTTTTTTGATTCTAAAGAAGAAAACCATTCAAAGAAGACGAATGGCCTTCTCTGTCCACTGAAGGATAGCAATATCACAGCTGTAGTCACATTTTAAGCAGACTCAAGACTCTGGAATCCAACTCACTAATGAAAACACAGAAATATGTATTCCTCAAAGACAGGTAATTGATTTCCTTGCCACAAAATATAATAGGTGTAATAAAATAAAAATCAAATATATATTTTAACTATAATTCATAAACTGTAATATACCTGCAAATAACCATGCAGTCCTCTTAAACAATATATCTTCACTTAATAGGCCTAAGAAGTCAAATCCTACACACTTTAAGCACACTCCCCCAGGTGATGCAGCATACACTTCTGCAGGCTATATTCAAAGGTCACTCTAGATGCGGTGATACAGGGAAAGACTGTAGTCATGTAATCCACAACTGATGCTTTCATTCCAGGGCTATCATACATTGAAATCATCATAAACCTACTGTCATAGCTCCCTACAGATCCATATGTTCTAGACACTGTCTTTCCTCTATTTAAGGCAGGTTTGTTCAATTCAGTCTCTACCTCCAGCCCATGTAGTTAATCAACTTCTTTTGTTTACATTGACCCTGCTCTAACTGCTTCATACTGTACCCTAATCAGACTCATTGAAAATGTGCCACTGGGTTGCATTCTATCTTTATTGCTGGTACTTTAGCTGCTATAACGCATGAGGCAGCATCAAACCTGCAGGCAATATAAGTCTTGAGGTTGTAGCTGTAGAATAATATAAAAGGAACCTGTGTCTGTCCTTGAGTCACCTCCTGGACAGAGATATAGATTCCCCTAGACTCGTCTTTCACTATGCTGTCTCAGGAAATAGTAATTCATAGTTGTCTGTTTCAGGTAATATATTTTTCAATATGTCTGTCATAACGGCTTGCCCTGTGACCTAATTAATTTACTTACATGTGCCCAGCATTGAGCTATGGGATTTACACAGAATTTCTCATTTAGCCTTTATATAATTCCTAGGAGGCTGCCATTATTAATCACACTTTATAAATGAGAAAATTGAACTTCACAATCACTAAGTAATTTGCTCACATCCACAGAGCTGAAAAGTGACAGAGTTGGGAATTGAGTGGAAATCTATCTCATTCCAAAGGATGTAATCTCTCTACCATGGAACACTGGCTCCTTAAGTAGGTTTGCAGTACTCTCTCCAGTCTCTCTCGACTCTTTCCTTGAAATAGAGCTTTTTGTCTCCCTGCTCTGTGTCAATGGAATGTTATACTCGGAATTCTTCTTACAGACACTGTCTGACAACTCATCATTACACCTCCAGACCTATAACTGATACTGACCAGGAGCAAAATATATGTATTTTATATAACATATTACATACAAAAAATATATACATTATATTTATAGCATTCATGAAACTGAAGTCTTCTTCTATATGCTAGGAAGTCAATAATAATAAGAGAAGCTGGGAATACATAAAAATGTATGAAGGATGTACATCTTTGGCCTTCTAAATGGAAAGAAAAACATTAATGTTAACATTAATGGAGGTGTTAAAAGTACCAAGAGCATCACAGTATTTCCAATGTTTGGGAGAATAATAAAAAACACATACACTTACAAAATTATTTCATTTCAATACAAATATTTAAGTAAATCTTTCAACAAATACAAGTTTAGTTCCCATGAAAATATCATAAAAATGATATTATAATGCATCATTTCAACATATCATGCTATTTGTTCTTGCTATTTGGCCTCTTCTAATACATACTTTGAACTCATACAATCCAGACTTAATGAGTTTTAGTAGTATTTTCAGATTCTGAAAATATCACTGGAACCATCACAACAGTAGAAGTTGCTACATCTTCAATGAGTGTGCATTTCTTTGTCAGATGAGTAGAAACACAAACATAAGGGTACTAGGATTTCTCTTGGCAACTACACAGAGTATAAATCCTCAGAAGGGATGTATGTAAAATGCATTAGTTGTGTGATGTACATTATCACCTGGGAAATACCTTACAGTCAGTGGAAATAGAACTGGCTTATACAATAGGTAAGTCTTTGTGCATGAATCTAAATCCTAACAAGTGTGTAGGAATTCTACAATTAGAAAGTAATCTTCATGTCTAATTTGATAGTTTAGTTATAGTTGAGATTTATTATATAATCTGCATTTTGCCCACAACTCTGGATTTAAGATCAAACAATATGTTTCACACTGTTGACTCACAAGAAAAACCAGTTAAAGCAGTTACTACAGAAAAAAAAGTTCCATTTTCTATAGAGTAGTTGATGAAACTTTATGAAAATCTCTAGGAAACAGATATTTGCAAAAGGTATTTACTCATAGAATAGATCCGAGCAAATATCTGGATGGCTATAATCCAATGGAAGGCCACACATTTCAGGGACAGGCACATACTGAAGCTTTTCTTTAGAAATAAATTTTGCGGGTCCCTTCTGTCTTGGCTAAATGTTGTTTTACTATTCATAAAAATGAAGGGAAAACATAGCCAGCTAAGAAAGTAATATCAACCCCTCCACAAGCATTAAATGAATCAATCAGCTGAATCAGTGACTTGTAATAATATGTCAATAAAAATCACAATAAATTTTTCAGAGAGGCAATCACAGAATGAAGTTAGAGCAGGTGAACATCTCTCTGAAGCTCATAGATGTGTGCTCAGTTACCTGACGCCTGTGTGCCTCAATATTCTTTTAGGTTAAATGGTGATAATAACCAGCCCATGGAGTCTGGGGATAGTTCGCATATACAAAGATAATACATATAATGTGCTTGTCATTCTTCTCATGGTCCACAAGGAAAATAAGAACCATTAGAATAATAAGAAAAACAAGGGTTAAGGGCAAAATATGGCTCATTTCAGAATGTTTACTAGCATTAATAAGAGCTGGGGGTCCACATCAGCATGAAAAACATAGATAAATAGATGAATAGATAGACACATGGATATCTAAATTGATAATGACAGAATATATATATATATATATATATATGATAGATAAGCAGATTATAGATACATATATAGATACATAGGTAAACAAATAGATGTTGATAATTAGATGAGCTATATAAATAATAAATAATAGGGAGATGAATAATGAATGATGGGTAGATGATAAGTAGATAGATTGACTGATACATGTATGATTAATAGATGGATGGATTAAATGGATGAATAGTAGATTGGTGTTTAGATCGCTACATTGATGATAACTAGCTTGACTAGTTGGTTGATTGATTGGTTGGTTGGTTGGTTGAAAGATACATAGGTAGGTAATTGTTAACTGAGATGCCATCAACTAGAAATAGATAAATAAAAAATAATCACTATTTTTAGAGCAACAGGTAGTCTCTGTTTGCCACAGTTCTGAATTGTCAAAGGGCTATCTGAACCTGACCAAATTCATCCTGGCACTCACATGTGTCATTATTTACACACAATGATAGAATGACATTTAGTATGTGTGATGGTTTATATATGCTTAGCCCAGGATGTGACTCTATTAGGAGGTGTCGCTTTGCTTGAGTTTGTGTGTCACTGTGAGTGTGGGCTTAAGACCCTCATCCTAGCTGCCTAGAAGTCAGTCTTCCACTAGCAGCCTTCAAATGTATATGTTGAACTCTGAGATCTGCTTGTACCATACCAACCTGGATGTGGCCATGCTCTTATCTTGTCAATAATGGACTGAGCTTCTGAATCTGTAAGCCAGCCACAATTAAATGGTGGCTGTATAAGACTTGCCTTGGTCATGGTGTCTATTCAAAGCAATAAAACCCTAACTAAGACAGCATTGAAAGAAACACAGAACAAGGATGGAACTTATATGATTTACCTATCAGAGAGATATAATGATTTTTCAAATACGTGTTATCAATTTTCAAGATCTTATTGAAAAGAATGACTTCTTGGTGATGTGCCAAGAAATGATCATGAACCCTCAAAACACCACCAAGGAATAGATTAAGATGTAGTCACATTAGGGTCTCTTTATTTCATCTCAAACTTGGGCCATACTCTCATCTCTGACACAGAAGAACAGGAGAGAGCTCTGAGCCCAGTTTCAGGCAAACTTTTATAAAGGAAAGAAGAGGGTATCTAGCTTTTTACACATCAGATGTGGAGGGTCATTATGGTGTCAAGGGAAGGCTTGTGACCTGAACACACAGATTTGTTGAAGAATAACCTGGTACCTGGTATTAGATGTGGGTCTTGCTGAGGGGTAACCTGGAAACTGGTGCTAGATGTCAGTTTGTTAGTTAGATTGAGTTTAACCTTAGGCCAGGTTTTCTAAGATAGAGTCTGAACCCAGAAGATTTGGTCTTTCAATGGGTGTACTCAAGCAAATAGTTCCATTGCTATACTGTTTGAAAATGCATTACAATTAAAGAACTTTATATAGTAAGATCAATGGGTAAGAATACCCATCTAAAAATTCCCATTAAAAAATAACTAAAATTCAACAAGTTAGGTATTGTCACATTCCTTCTCCATAATGTTAAGACGTTATGTGATTTTATACTAGTACCATTAGTTATCATTTATAAATATGTAATTAGAAAATTTTTAGTATTAATTTTATCTTGTAGCTATCGAAGGATATTGAATTGAATATGCTTTAAATCAATTAAAAGAGCTAGTGAGTTGCTACATTAACTACATTCACAACTTTCATCCAAATCACTTCCTCTGTCCTACTTTCGAGAATTATATTATAAAATTTTTATACTGTTTTTGCTTATTATTCACACAGGGGATATTTGTTTGTTTGTTAGAATCATTGACTGTACATTAATGTTTAGACTCCAGGGAGAATGGTCAATAGCAATATCTCTTCTTGACACTAAATATACACTTTTTGTTTGATGACAGAGGTAGAATTATCAATGAGAAAGGAGCATTTATATAGAAAGCTCTTAAAAAATAAGTGATACTTTGTATTCTGCTATTCGTTATCTCAATTAATTTTATAAGGTTTCCTCTGTTACAATCACTATCTCCATTTTCCCACAGTCTTTTTTTCTTTTATTCCTTTTTTTCAAAGCATGCATATTTCTTTAAAATCAAATTGTAATTTTTACTTATTCACACAAGGGTTATAAACACAAAAAGGCAGGACATGGGGAAGGGGATGACACTGGATCATGAGTGTTCAGGGGGAATACAGATATCTTTCAGAACAGGGTATTGGCTGGGTGAAGGTTCGGGGACAGGTCAATATGACTCTGCCTATGACTCCCTTGTTCTTATCCGTCAAGGCTACCTATTTACAAGGTCTATGACTACTCAGGCTGGCAGTCTTTTAAAAAATATAGGCTTACAAGAGTCAGTAACTTCTTCCATGTCCAGTAGTAAAAGGAGCAAGAATAAATATTCCAGCTTCAATACAGTGCTGTATTATTTTTACATAATGAGCCAACATTTAATGTATATAAAATATGTGTCAGAATTGGAATGTATTAGTCATAGTTAAATGCTTTAAGGTCACCATAGAATTTATTTATTGTACAAGAAGGAGGGGAGATTGAAGGATTATCCTGGGTGACTGTGTATCCTAGAAATAGCAGCCGAAACAGAACCTGAAGAATGATAAAATCAACAGACATGATAACAAAAAAAAGAGAACATCTAGAAGTCTAACCTTTAGACAAGGAAAATCAAGCATCTTGTGGCTGATATCCCAAGGACAAGCCCTCTAACTGATTGTCAGGTATCAAGCGGTTTTCTCTGGAATTATATATGCATTAACAACAGAAATGTACTCAGCAGATATATATTTCTCTCTAAGTCTCTGTCTCTGTCTCTGTATGTCTCTGTCTGTCTCTCTGCCTCTCTCTCTCTCTCTCTCTCAATTTTTCTTTCTATCTCCCTTCTTCCTATGTATGTATATATTTGTATATAGAATATGTTTTCTCTGTATATAGTACATTCAAAGAAAATGAGGCCATCAGTTTGATAGGAAGATGGGGGAAATGGGAGGAGTTAAAGTGAAGAAAAGGAAGGGAGTTCTTTGATAAACACTGATATACTTTCCAGGGCTCTGCGGTGGAGAATACTTCTCCAGGATATTAACTGTGTTCTTAGCTCATTCACTTCTTTTAAACAACTAAATGTCAAACTCAAAGGAAGCAGGTAGTGATATTGTGTAAGTTAGTGTTATTTGCTCGAATTCATGGGACGTACACTGCCCTGATATGCCCAGGTCCTTTCTAGATCCTCAGAATAAGTCTCAGTACCAGAGAGGCATGTGACATCTCTATTCAAACATCCCACTTATAACTGGTTAGTGCAGTTGACAAAATAAAGGCTGAAATAAACATAGAGTAAAATGCCCAATTGACAATGAACCTAAAGGTCAGTAGCATCAAAATGAACGATGCATGGAATCATTGTTTTACAAAGCATTGTTGTAGAATTAAGTGAATATTTCATTGTCTATTGTTACTTAAAAGTATACATTTTATGTGGTATATCTGGTCATTTAGGGATAACTGTACAATTTCACTTGTTTCATTAATTTTTGAAATGCATGTATGTAGAGGTGTGTGCCTGCAAAATGTGTAAGCAATCCCCACATAGATCAGAAGAAGGTTCTAAATCACGAAATATAAGCAGAATATGGATGTTGGAAGAAAAATTTGGTTATACCAGAATAGCAGTTTTATTAACCAGTGAGAAATTCTTGCCACACATACAAATTAGAATGTGCTTATTCACTCCCTTGATAAGAGATGTTTTGTTATTTCTAGTTGGTATAGCTATAAAAATATGTGTGGAATCATTGATGAAACATGTTTTATTTATTTTCCTTATTCAAACACCTATATAGTATAATTGATATGTTTTGTAAAGCCAAGGTTATGTTTTGTAAAGTGAGGTATGATGAGATTGGATGGGTTTCTCAGTAGGTCCATGCTGAGGCATTCCCCCTCAATCCCCCAATCCCATACCAGTCATATGACAGGTCTAATGGTGAACAGAGTTTATTTGGGGATATGGGATGGGAGTTGAAAAGGAAGTATAGGCAGAAGATGGGGGTTGGGGCCATCTGGGAACACTTGGAGAGAGGGGAAGGGGAAAGGAAAGAGGGAGAAAGAGAAGTAGGTGAGAGAGAGGAAAAGATGAGAGAGAGCAAAGAAGCCAAGAACTCCATTTTATAACAAGTCAGGCCTACCTGGCTGTTCCCATCTTACTGTTGGTTGGAACCAAAAAAGAATGCTAAAATTAGAATCCTGTAAATATGTATAAATCACTTCTTTAAGGAAGTGTCACTTTGATTTCCAAGTAATTATGTAATTTTACAACATAAAAAGCAATTCCTAACAGGTCTCATTCCTCCACATTCTTACCTACACATAACATGGTCAGTGATTTATATTTAAGCTTTTGTAGTGCACATGTATAAGTATAGTGGACATGTATAGTACATATCTATGAGGCTATATACTCTTATCTTCTCTAGTATTTGTTCAAGAATGTAAATCTCTTCCAGGAATTCCTTATTAAGTTATTTGGTTGAACACCACTCCCTACCCCACAGGTTCACTTGCTTCTCAAGAAACATCCTGTAAATGAGGACACCCAAGTAACAAACCCATGTTTCAAGTCCCCTTCATGCTGGGACCCCAGCAATCCCAGGTGCCATTAGCTCTGCCCCACCCTATCAGAGCTCCATCTTCCTTTCTGTCCACACTTCCAACTGCAATTGTGTGTCTGCATCCCACATCCCAGCCCACTACTCTGAGTGCCTTTTGGGTACCAGTTTGAGTGGCTTGCTGTTCCTATGGATTACCAGGCCACTCAACACAAGACATAAACAGATGTTGAAAAGCAAGTGCAAGAACATAATCAACAGAAGCTAGTACAATCTGGCTTCATTAGAATTCAGTTGAATTACAACTAGTCCAGGATATCTTAACACACCTGAAAAGACTATGACCTTAAATCTCATCTCATGAGGATAATAAAGGACTTTAAATAGAAAACAAATATATCTCTTAAAGAAATGCAGAAAAATATAATTAAAGAGGGGAAGGAAATGAATAAAAAGTCCAAGATCTAAAAATGGAAATAGAAGCAATAAAGAAAACATAAATAGAGGCAACCCTGAAGACGAAAAACCTAGGAAAAAGAACAAGAACTACAGACAAAGCATAACCAACAGAATATAGCAGATGGAAGAATCTTAGACATAAAAGATACCATTGAAAAATTGATATATAGGTCATAGAAAATACCAAATGTATAAGGCTCCTAATACAAACCATTCAGCATATCTGGGACACTATGAAAAACCAAACCTAAGAATAATAGAAATAGGAAAACATTAAAGAAAAAAAATCAAGAAATTAGACAACAACACAAATAACCCAATTAAAAAATGAAGTATAGTGCTAAGCAAATAATTCTCAAGAGCAGAATCTGAAATGGCAGAGAAGCAGTTCTTCTTAGAAGGAGCAACAAAATACTCAAGGGAGCAAATATG
>NW_021604698.1:2675779-2676198 GCF_004785775.1 Grammomys surdaster
AACTGAAGGAGGGGCCGTTTCAAGACCACTCCACCTGAGTATCCATCCCATGTGCAGTCACCAAAGGTAGATGCTGATGTGGAAGTCAGGAAGTGCATGCCGATAAGGGCCTGATATGGATGTCTCCTCAGAGGCCTTCAAGAGTCTGACATATTCAGAGGCAGATGCTCACAACCAGCCATTGAACTGATCATGAGGTTCTCAATGGAGGAGTTAGAGTGAGGACTGAAGGAGCTGAAAGGGTTTGAGGCACCATGAGGAGAGCAACAATACCAACCAACCACAGCTCCCAGGGTCCTAACCACCAGCCTGGGAGCACTTATGGAGGGATCCAGGGCTTTAGCTGAATATGTAAGAGTGGAGGGCCCTGCTGGGCACAGGTGGAAGATGAGGTCCTTGACCTCATGAAGGCTGGACGC
>NW_021604698.1:2676298-2692668 GCF_004785775.1 Grammomys surdaster
GGGGATAACATATGAAATGTAAATAAAATATCCAATAAAAAAATGTTAAAAAAAATTACATCAAAAAAAAAGAAAAAGAAAAAAGAAATGCTCAACATTCTTAATTATCATGAAAATGCAAATCAAACTGACCCTGAGATTCCATCTTATACCCATCATAAAGTCTAAGACAAAAAAAAAAAAACTCAAGCTACACTACATGCTGGCAAGGATATGGAGAAAAGGGAAAATGATTCCATTGTTGATAGATTTTCAAACTTGTGCTACCCCTGGAAATCAATCTCACAGTTTCTCAGAAAATAGTGACCCGACCGGCAGGTCCTAGTTATTGGTGGGGGCGAGGAGGACCGCAACCTGAAAGAAGAACGGGCGAGAGAGGGAATGGACTCAAGCAAACAGTTGCTTGTCAAGAGTCGTGTATTTGAACATGAAATGCTTTTTTATAACATGCTTTACAAGGGGAGGGGGTAAGAGGGGCCAGGTGGTGGGAAAGTACAGAATCTTCTCGGCCTGTGCCTTGAACATGTCATGGTCTATACGGTACACTGCCTTGAATTATGATCCACCTACTATTCTTCAAAAGATATGGTACACTGCTTGAATTATGGTCTCCCTGCTATACACTGCTTGCCAAGCAGGATCTTGTGGTTGCCAGGCTGCAGGGGACATTGTGCAAGTGGAGAAAGGTAGGGGGTGAGGGTAAGAGCGAGGGTCCTGGCTTCTGGCATCTCTCCCTTCTCTGTTTAGTAGAGAAGGTGTCTTATGATCAATCCCAACTATGTGAATTTTGAATTTGGAAGTCAAATTATGGGGGGTCTTAGACAAGTTCACAACCCCAAAACATTGATGTGAGATGAGTCACATCAATGGTCAAAGGCTTCAGGCTGTCGATGATGGGCAACATCAAGGGATCCCGAGGTGGGTGAAAGGAGGGTGAGCGCCCTGTCTTAGGCCATGTAGGCTGCACCCACTCCCAGCACCACGCACTCCTTTTCGGCTGCATTGGATGGGCCCCTGGGAAGTGGACCTACAATAATCCCGTCATTGGGCTAACTCACAGCCATCCTAGTCCCTAGGAGGGTAAGCGCCCTGTCTTAGGCCATGTAGGCTACACCCACTCCCAGCACCACGCACTCCTTTTTGCCTGTATTGGATGGGCCCCAGGCTGCAGGAGACATTGTGCAGGTGGAGAAAGGTAGGGGGTGAGGGTAAGGGCGAGGGTCCTGGCTTCTTGCAAATAAGAAATAGTTCTACCTGAAGATCCAGTTATAATGGTACTGGGCATATATGCCCAAAAGGTGTTCCACCATACCACAAGGGCATGTTCTGCACTATGTTCTTAGTAGCTTTATTTATAATGTCCAGAAGCTGGAAACAAGGCAGATGTCCCTCAAACAAAGAATAGATAAAGAAAACATGATTCATTTACACAGTGAAATAGTATCCTGGTATAACAAACAAACATCATGGCTTCAGTCAAATGTCTGGAACTAGAAAACCAACAGGGTAAAATAACCTGGACACTTGGGTGTTCTCAGAGATTGAGCTACCTAACAAAATGCAAACAGGAGGCTGGACCAGTGCCCCTGGCACATATGTAGCAAACTTGCAGCTTGGTTTCCATGTGTGTCCCCCAACAACTGGAGCAGGGGATTAATCCCTAAACCTCTAAGTTTACTGTAGGATCTGTTCCCCAATAGGGCTGCCTCAGTGGGAGAGGATGTGCCTAATCCCTTCAGAGAGTTGATTTCCCAGGCAAGAGGGATACAGAGGGGGAATTTCACCCTCTGAGAAGGGGAAGAGGAGTGTTGGAAAGAATTCTGTGAGGGGAATCAGGAGGGGACAGTGTTTGGAATGTAAACAAACAAACTGACAGTAATTAATTAATAATTTAATTAATTAAAGTGGTGAAGATTAAAGTAGTACAGCTCCAGGGCAGCAAGTGACAGCCTGCATGCGCAGCTGCTGCTGGTGAGTGGACTGAGAGATGGAATGTACTGGAAACTAACCTGCAGTGTAGAGTCAACTCCAGCTGATTTCTAACCATCCTGACAGAGCCACCAGCAGCTGAACATCTGTAGTTGTAGACAGGTAAACCACTGTGATCCTGAATGTGTGGCCCTTCAGATTTGGCTGTTCAACAGCACTGTGATGGTTTAATTGTCAATGCTACGTAATGAAGAATCAAATGGGAAAGAAGGTCTTAGTGAGAAATTGTCTAGATTAGAGTTTGGCTTCTGTGAGGAGGTGTATATGATTATCTTAATTGAGCTAGGAATACTTGTCCTCTGTAAGTGGTAACATTCTATAGGTTGGGGAGACTGCATTGTCTAAGAGGAGAGATGTGAGCGAGCGTGAGCTGAGCACAAGAATGGATGCATTCATCATTGGGATCTGCTCTTTACTGTGCATGTAATGGGACTATCCGCTTCAAGTTCCTTCTGCATTGACCTCCCCTCAGTGTTGTACTGTAACCTGAGGTTGTGAGACAAATAAAACATTCACACATAAAAACTGATATTGTGGTCATTAAATTAATAATTCATTTTCTGTTCTGAATGTTATTAGTTATTTACACGTTCAAGGTATAGTCTCAAAAAGTAACACTAAATTAATTTTCTTAAAGTGCAGTTTACCAACTTATTCTTTTAACTCTCTCTATCATATAGGTTTATCATAACTATGTCATGCAGACTGGAATGTTATCAATATTTTATGAAATATAATTGATTAATCTGTTTTCTACATCACTATTTGTGGCATAAAGCTGTATTCTCTAGTAAATATGTAGGGTCTGATATTGCATCTTAGTGTTTGGAGCTATGACTTCATCTCCTTAGTATCTATTTCTCACAATGGGATCAAAATTTTTACAAACTCTTATAAAGCTTTCTAGCTTATAGTGACTTTTTCTTGACCCTGAGAGAAAAATTTGGAAAACTTACTGTGAAATGTAATCTTCAGTTTATCAACCAGTGAATCAGTTTATTTATTGGTTCCTGAATTATGCAACATTGTATTTTATTTTGTTCTCCTACAACTTAATACTGTTTATCAGTTTCATATCTCATCTTAAATTATAGTTGTACATACATATACAGATGCATTCACACAGAAACACACACACATATATCTATATCTATCTATCTATCTATCTATCTATCTATCTATCTATCTATCTATCTATCTATCTATCTAGGTAGATAGATAGATAGATATATGCAGCATGCTGAGACCATTAGTTATTACTCATATGTATGTGCTCAACACTGATCATTTGGGATTACTCACCTTATTAGGAAGCTCATCCATGGAGAAGGCTGATTTTTTTCTCTCTTACTTGGGAAGGGAATTTGTAATTATCCCCACTGACATTGGCTTGGGTACTGATGTTTCTGTACTAGTCTAAGTGATCATAATAATATTTAATATGTGTAGCATCATTTCATATATAGCAGACAGTATATCATGGTCAACTTTTTGTTCCACTGGCTCTTGAAGTCTCATTTACACAATTTCCCCTTCAGTTTTGGTTTAGGAATTGTGCTACGTTCTTATTTGTTGGAAATGTACACACCATTGTCAGTTTTTTTTTTATTTTAGTCATTCAGATTGGTGTGAAGTAGAATCTCAAGGTCCTTTTTATTTGCATATCCCTGATGACTAAGGATGATATACATTTCTTTAAGTGTTTCTCATTCATTTGAGATTCCTCAATTGTGAATTCTTTCTTTAGCTCTGTATCCCATTTTTAATAGGGTTACTCGGTTCTCTGAAGTCTAACTTCTTGAGTTGTTTCTATATTTTGGATACTAGCCAACTATAGGATGTAAGGTTGGTAAATGTCTTTTCCCAAACTATAGGTTTCTTTTTTGTCTTATGGACAGTGTTCTTTCCCTAACAGAAGCTTTGTTGATTGTTGATCTTAGAGCATAAACCATTGGTGTTCTGTTCAGAAAATTTTCCCCTGTGCCCATGTGTTCGAAGCTCTTCTGCACTTAATCTTCTATTAGACTCAGTGTATCTGGTTTTATGCGGAGGTACTTGATCCACCAAGACTTCAGATTTATTCAAGATAATAATAGATCAATTTGCATTCTTCTACATTCTGACCACCAGTTAAACCAGCACAAATTGTTAAAAATACTGTCATTTTTACATGAAACTATCTGGGTTCTTTCCAGCTTCTGGCTGTTATAAACAAGTCTCCTAGGAACACAGTGGAGCATGTGACCTTGTTTATGTTGAAGCATCTTCTGGGTATATTCCCAGGAGTGGTATAGCTGGGTCCTCAGGCAATGCTATCTCCAATTTTCTGAGGAATGACTAGACTTATTTCCAGAGTCGTTGTACCAGCTTGCAATCCCCCCAACAATGGAGGAGTGTTTCTCTTTCTCCACATATTTTCCAGCATCTGCTGTCACATGAGTTTTTGATTTTAGCCATTCTGACTGGTGTGAGGTGGAATGTCAGGTTAGGTTTGATTGCATTTCCCTGATGACTAAGGATATTAAACATTTCTTTAGGTGATTCTTGTCCACTCAATATTCTTTTTTTTTCTTTATTTTTATAATTTATTTTTTCTCACACAGGGATTATAAACACAGAAAGGCAGGATGAAGGGAAGGGAATGACACTGGAGTGTGGGTGTTCAGGGGGAATATAGATATCTTCAGAACTGGGTATCTGCTGGGTAAAGGTTCAGGGAACAAGTTACTATGACTCTGCCTATGACTCCCTTGTTCTTATCTAAGTTGGTATTGTCTGCTAAGGCTACTTATTTACAAGGTCTATGACTACTCAGGCTTGGAAATTTCCACAAAAGCTGCCTGTTTACATTAGCTTATAGCTATCTGTTTCAATGTTTTTCCACTGAGACCCAAGATTTGGTGTTAGTATACATGTTTGACAGGCCTATGGCTGATTTTAGGCCTTCAGTGTGTAAGCAGGGCTGCCCCTGACATCTCCTCCCTTCTCTAAGTATAGAAGGGCTGTGGCAATTCTAAACTTGCGAAGGCAGGGATAGACCTCCAATATTTGAAGGGGACCTTGTAATGGCTCCAGTCTCCTGTCGTTGACCAGTGAGGCATGAGGGCCATACCCGTCCCGATGTTTTTTTCCTGGAGAGGGGATACTTTTGACATCAACTCCTATGCAGTCAGGCTTGTCCCTCAGGAAACCCAGAGAGGTATTTTTATCTTTTATTTATATTCCCTTGCAGTGCTTAGCCTCACAGCCTAAGCAATGATTCAGATCACCTCTCAGAGGGGGTTCTGGGTGGCCCCTCTCTGCTTGGTCTAGGGTCAGAAGTCCCCCCTTTTAGGTTGGGTGGAAATGGGTTTTGGAAACACCCTATATAAAGTAACAACCTCATCTTGAGTCTTGTGGTCCTCCATAGCTAACTTATGATAATGTATCTGAGTAGGTTTTGCTACCAAATTATTTATCTGTTGTATCACAGAGTTAGTCCGCCTATTTGAGGGCCAGGGAACAGCAGAAAAAAGCAAAAAGGATCCAAATAATGGTCCCAAGATGGGAGGAAATAAGGTTGACAACCTTGGAGAGGCTGAAAACCAATTCGCTCTTTTTTTTTTTTTTTGCTTCATACCAAGCAAGTTTATTAAGAAGTACAGCAACTTATCTACAATTTGTGAGGGGGAAAAGAGGACAGAGTCAATGGGAAGTTATCATATGATGGGACAAAGACTAGTGAAGCAATGAGTGTTGCACCAAAGGCACAGAAGATGCGTTTGGGGTCAAGCACATCACAGATCTACCTCATGGTGGTCTTGAAACTGATAACTTTAGTCACTCCTGGGGAAAAGCCTGTTTACCAGGAACCTTTACCCTTTTACTGGACCTTGCCAAGTCTCCCCCTAAACAGGGATGCAGAACTAGGTTCCCTTTATCCTTTCATCAGGCCTCTGAGGAAGCCTTAGATTGACTTGACTCCAAACAGTCAGTACACATAAAAGCCATGAGATGGTTTTGCTTGCAATGATACAGTATCTATTTCTCTTTAGTAGCCTCTTAAAAATATTTTTGATTTTTGATAATTTCATATTGAAAACCGATTCTTGTACCAACATTCATCTGTATCTTTCTCTCTCTCAATATTCTTGAGTTGAGAATTCTTTGGTTAGCTCTGAGCCCATTTTTTTAATAGGGCTATTTGATTCTCTGGAATTTAACTTCTTGAGTTCTTTGTATATATTGGGTATTAGCCCTTTATTAGATGGGTAAATATCTTTTCTTAATTTGTTGGTTGCTGTTTTGTCCTATTGACAGTGTCCTTTGCCTTACAGAAGCTTTGCAATTTGATGAGGACCCATCTGTCTATTGTTGATCTTAGAACATAAGCCATTGGTGTGTCAGGGGCATCTCTGCTTATACACTGGAGGCCTAAAATCAGCAATAGGCCTGACATACATGCCTGTTAACACAAAGTCTTGGGTCTCTGTGGAAAAACACTGAAACAGATGGCTAGAAGCTATTAAAAACAAGCAGCTTTGGTGGAACCTTGCCAAGCCTGAGTAGTCATAGACCTTGTAGATAGGTAGCCTTGGTGGATAGTACCAACTTACATAAGGATAAGTGAATCATAGGCAGAGTCAAAGTGATCTGTGCCCTGAACCTTCAGCCAGCAGACACTCTGTTCTGGAAGAGATCTGTACTCCCCCTGAACACCTATGCTCCTGCGTCATCCCCTTCCTCACACCCTGCCTTTTTGTGTATATAACCTATGTGTAAAAAAGTAAAAATTAAGGTTTGATCAGGCTTTTGACAATCCCTGGTTCTTTGTGTTCACCCATTTTTCCTCATTCTCTCTTAGGTGATCTCCCCGGACCCTGTTTAATGTCCTGCTGGACAGGACATTGGTGCTCTGTTCAGGAAATTTTCCCTTGTGCCCATGTGTTTGAGACTCTTTCCCAATATATATTCTATTAGTTTCAGTGTATCTGTTTTTATGTGAAGGTCCTTTATCCACTTGGACTTGAGATTTGTATAAGGAGATAAGAATGGATTGATTTGCATTATTCTACATGCTGATCACCAATTGAACCTGCACTATTTGTTGAAAAATGTTATCTGTTTTACACTAGATGTTTTTAGCTCCTTTGCCAAAGATCAAGTAATCATATCGGTGTGTGGATTCATTTCTGGTTCTTTGGATCTATTCTACTGATCTATCTGTCTGTCTGTGTACTAATACCATGCAGCTTTTATCATTATTCTTCTGTAATATAGCTTGAGGTTGGGGGCCATAATTCCACCAGAAGTTCTTTTATTTTTGAGAATAGTTTTTTCTAACCTAGCTTTTTTTTTGTTATTCCAGATGAATTTGAGAATTAACGCCTTTAATCCCAGCACTTGGGAGGCAGAGGCAGGCGGATTTCTGAGTTCGAGGTGAGACTTGTCTGCAGAGTGAGTTCCAGGACAGCCAGGGCTATACAGAGAAACCCTGTCTCGAAATACCAAAAAAAAAAAAAAAAAAAAAAAGAAGTATAATTAGAATAGACTTAGCAGGATAACTGGGGACAGTTTGGAAAGAAGACAAGA
Source organism: Grammomys surdaster (assembly GCF_004785775.1). Lineage (NCBI taxonomy): Eukaryota > Metazoa > Chordata > Mammalia > Rodentia > Muridae > Grammomys > Grammomys surdaster. The sequence continues at coordinate 2,683,859 of NW_021604698.1, forward strand.
AATCAGGTTAAGGGAGATGGTTGGAGAAAATGCAGAGAGAGACAAAGAAACAGTTGCAATTGGGGATCATGTGGGGGCCAGTGTGAAAACTTAATACAGTAGAAACTTCTTGGCATATAAAAGGACAACAACACTAGTGAATATTCCAAGTAATATATCATACAAAATCTGAACTGTCCATCTTTTGTAGCCTTGGAAGGCTTCCAGTGTTGTGACTAAGTTCATTAGGTTGAATTTTTGTCCAAGGGAATCCAGTCAAGATCATTAAACAACCTAGGCTGATGCTATCTATGATGGTATGTCTCTGAAGCCTGTCAATTTGTCCCAATGCTAAGGACAATGTCCACACAGCTCATACAACACATTACCTGGTATCTTCACCCTACTTTGTAATCTCTTTGGCTGAATAAAGTATTCTTCAGGTTACTGAAGGAGAAAACTGGATACCAACACAGCCTAAAACCTCAACCTCTGTCCAGCATGTAAGATGAACTGAGGAAATAATGGTACAGAACTTGTGGGTATGGCTACCCAATGTTTGTTTAACCTGATGTCTATACGAGGAGAAGTCAATGCACTACATGATCTGGATGGCCAGGAACCAGAGATTGTATAAGCCAGGGATAGGATAGACAAAAATACAACTCGAACAAAAATCTATGAAATGATATCTAGAAATCTATGATTTCTAGATAGGACCTTCTCCAGTCATTGTCAGACAAGAATTATTTGGCAGTAAAGTGAGACCAGGTTTAGAGAGTAACAGCCAAACATTAGGTAGAGAATGTGTAAATTGGAGATCATCATCAGGTCTTTCCTGTTGGAGTTCAGGGAACCCTGTGAAACAGCAAGGAAAAAACATTCTGAGTTAGAGGATATGGAGGACACCAGGGAAATAAGACCCATTGAACTGCTAAGCAGTGCTCATATAGACTCACAGAGACTAAACAGTTAAGCACAGGTCCTGCCTTGCTCTGTACACAAAATATGTGGATTTATTGTGTTTCTTACATTAGTATTTATGTGGGAGTCCAAACAGTGGAGCAGTTGTATCTCTGACTCCTTTGCCTACTCTTGAGACTCTTCCTCCTGGGTTGGGTTACCTTGTCCGCCCTTCATATTATGACTTGTGACTTGTCTTATTGCATCTTGTTTTGTCTTGTTTGGATGCCATATCTTGGAGGTCTGCTTTTTTTCTGAAGAGGAGATGGATGCAAGTGGATCTTAGGGAAGACAGAGGTAAATAGAAGGAGTTTGGAGGTATGGAAAGAAAGACAAAATAGTCTTAATGTTTGCTGGAGTATTTTGTGGGATATAAATACAGTATCTCTATTACAGGGCTGTGCTTACATTAAAATGAAGAACGCTCCAACTTTACCATTACCTTGTAATTATTTATTTTGTTGTGGTGGTTGTTTTGAGATGGTCTCATGCAACCCAGAAAAAGTTCAAACTCTCTATGTAGCTTTGCTTGATCTTCAGTTCTTTATCTTACTCTCTCTACATCTGAATGCTGGGATGACAATCATTCTCAGCTGGTTTTGGTTTTATGTGCTTGTGGAGATCAACCTGGAGCTTGTTGCAGGTAATGTTCACATGCTACCCACTGAGATCCTCTTTCAGCTCAGTATATGTCTGTATTTCTGTTTCTATTTGATAGCTTTCCTTTTTCTTTTTTTTCTTTTTTTTGAGATTTTTCAATCTTTTCTGAGAGCCAATATGCAAGAAAAGTATCATTTTATCCACAAACTTTTTGTACCAAGTCCTTGTATTTTTAAATGAAAATTCAATGTTCTTTGTAGTAGAAAAGATTTGAAAGAGTGCCAATTTTCTTGTTTTATATACTGAACTGAACTATTCAGTAAGTTTTTGTTAAAAGTACCCAAAGCTTTAAAAAAAAAAAAGGAAATTTTGTTTTTGTTTAAAGTCCCTGCAACAGCCTATTATGCCTATTGACAAAAGATATGTTATAGAAAGGCTGAATAAAAATGTGTAACTTCAAATTTACACTGTTAAATTTTCTTTTCTAAAATTAGCTATGATAAATTTCTTTTTTTTTATTTAGATTCTGAATCACTTTGACTTCTTATATCCAAGATGATTGGTGGGGCTTGTCATTTCATCCTCTCATTTCCTGCTTCCTTCTGAGCCAGAAGGAACTGTGTGAGACAGGGAGGTTTATAGAAGCTCTCAGTGTTCCATTAAACAGAAATATTCCTCTGCTGCAAGTTAAGAAGTATGAACTTCCTGAGATAGAGCTGTCTGCTTTCAGGAGTTCCCATTCTTCCCCCAGGGGTGAAGGAACCGTCTTTTCAACTTCAGAAGTCTAGACTTTAGTGCAAAGATTAAAAGCAATGATAGAATGTCAGTGACTGCAAAAAGTAAACAACGTCCTTCCAGCTGAGAAGAAAGACTCTACACAGGACAAAATAAGAATGAGGAGAATAAATGCTTTTGTGTTTCTGAAAATTACAGAAATGGATTTGTTCCTGTCTGTGGTCCATAAAGCAGATTTTTAAAAGTGAAGCAGTACACTGCTGCATTCTTTCTTTAGTCTGTTAACACTATTGTACTGTAGATTTAAAGACTGTATCCAAAGAGGGGCTTATTATTTTTTTAAGCTTCTCAGCATTTTCAATGTATATTTATATTTTCATTCCTAGAATGAATATCTCAGGTGAATAGAATAAAAACAATAAAAAACAATTGAGAGTCTCTGTTGATTCTCTCAAGAGAAAAACAATACTATTTCAGCTTCCCAGAGTGCTGTACATTTAGCTTGTTTGAAATAAACTGTCTTCCAGACACAGGGACATCCCGGAAGACATTGGAATGAATGACATTTTTATGTCTATGTTTTGAGATAGCTAGGATTTGAAAAAATTATCATAAGTACCAGGAGACTTAATTATTTGCACTTTACAAATAGTGACGGTATATTTACTGTAAGTTGTCACAAGTAAAAAAATTAATTGAACGCAAACAAAAGTTTTACCAAAGATAATAATTCAGTATCTTGTTAACAGCTGAAGGACAATTCTAGCAGCAGGTCTAGAAAAAAAGAAAAGAAACAAACAAAATGATGACGAAGTCTATTTAAACAATTTAAAATTTAAATTAAATTGTTTAACATGTTATTTAAATATATGATATCTTCAAAGTGACATGATTTTTTAAATTTTATTTTTGAATGTTTTTCAGACCATACAATTTAGTTTTGTTAGAACAGTTTAATTATAAAAATGTATAGTTTCACAGTGACAAATAAATATATATATTATGTATTTTTATTGTGTTAAGCCATGAAAGACTTTTTAATGAACAAAGCCATGAGTAAATCCTCTAAAATTATTTAAGCCAGAAGTCAAATATATCATGATGGCATATTACTTAATATAGAACTCATAACAACATGATTAATTGCTATGTAATTTTAATCTCCAGAATTGGGTTTTCTTGTTCCCCTGTATGAGTGTGCTCAGAATGACTACTCTAGTAGATATCCTGTCAAACCTTAGTAGAATACGAATCTGATAGAAAGCACATTTACACATGTATATTCTTATGAAGAGTTATTTTCTTGCAGTTGGACTAGATTTCAGAGGTTTCCAAGCTATGGTTAGAAGTCATTAGACTCTTGACTTGTAAGCCTTTCATACCCATAGGTTAATTTGTACCATGAGAACTGACCTCACAAATCAGTTAAAAGAAAAACATCAAGGAGAATGTTCAAGGAAGAGTGAAGCCAGATTTACCTAACCTAACTATCTTTTGTGCCATACTTAGGTTATTGAAAAGAGGACTCTTTGTCTTGCTCACACCTGTGGGAAAAGGACTCCACAAACATTTGAGACTCATGCCAAGAGCTTTGTATCAAAGCAACACCTTTAGTGGTTGCTGTCTTTTGCAAAATAGTCTTAAGCTTAAAAACACATTTCAAAAAGTATCATTAAAATTAACAAAGGGATCTTTTTTGGCTCATAGAATAGAAGATATTTTTCATGTATTTCAAGTTTTATTTATTTTCTTGTTATTTATTCTTCTCTCATACAATATATGAAATTCTCCCTCCTCTCTATTCTTTCCATGCCTACTGTTTGGAGCTGACTCTGAGCAGAAAGTGGCTATGATCTTTACAGCCATCTTGAGCTATATACCCTGACAAGAGACTTGTTTTCAACAGCCTACAACAGCTGAGCATACTCTAATAATTATCTTGATATATCCATGATTTCCTTTTAATCAAGGCCAGGCAGTGGTAAGCACATGCCTTTAATCCCAGCACTTGAGAGACTCAAGGCAAGACTCAAGGAGCGATTAAAGTCGAGACTCAAGGCGAGACTTGAAGAGAGATATAAAAGGAGAGACTAGAGGAGAGAAAGCAGCAGACTCAGCAGACTCTGTCTCCAGAGCAGACTCTGTCTAGTCTCCATTCTTCGCATCTCCGTCCCCACTCTCTCTCTTGCTAGACCCTGATCCGCAGACTGGGGAAGCAGAACGGGCCGTTACAGCCTACTACATGACCTCTTCCCCACATCCAATATTTCTGTTTCACTTCAGAAAATCGCATAGCTCAGAGTAACATCATGGCAAAACAAGTTACAGTAAGACTAGACACAAATCATCTTTTCAAGGCTGGATTATGCAACCCAGCAGGAGTAAGAGGGTCTCAAGAGAAGGCAAAAAATCAGTTGCTTTGTCTAAGTTAGTGTTTATACTGCTGAGAAGAGATATCATGACCACAGCAACTCTTATGAAACAAACAAACAAACAAATAAACAAACAAACAAACACTTAATTGTGGCTGGCTTACAATTGAGAGGTTTAGTCAATTGTCATTTTGGTGGGACGTATGGGGACTACCAAAAAGACATAGAGCTAAGTGAGAGTTATACATCTGGATCCATAGGCAGCAATACTTCACTTGGCTTGAATGTCTGAGATCTCAAAGTCTAACCTCAGTGAAATGCTTGTCATAACAAGGCCACACCTACTCCAACAAGGTCATACCAACAAATAAAGTCACTCCATATGGGTCTATGGAAGCCATTTTTATTCCAACTATCACAGCTCACTACCTGGATCCTATTGGGTTGAAACTATAGTATAATGCAAATATATGCTTAGTCCAACTATAGAAGTTTCCATAGTGTGTAAGTCTCAAATTTGTTTGAAAGTCCAAAGTTCAAAATCTCTTTGAAACTCTGGCAATTATGCAACTGTAGTCCCATGTAAAATCAACATGAAAAGGCAGATAATATACTTTCAATATATAATGGCACATCAAATACACTAGAATTCCAAAAGAGAGGAAAGGGAACGTAGTGATAAAACATTTGGACCAAAGCAAGACCAAACATCAGCTGGGAAAACTCCAATACCAGAATCTCCATATGTGGTGTCAAAATGTTCTTTAGATCTCCAACTCCTTTCAGCTTGGTTTACTGCAGCAGAGTCTTTCTCTTGGGCTGACTGGTTCCATTTCCTGTTGTCAGTTTTCTCTGGCAGATATCCCATGGCTCTGGGGTCTCCACCATTTTGCCATCTTCAAGGCAATCAAGGTCTCACTTTCACAGTTTCACACAATGCTCCCTCTAGACCTCCATGTAGAGACACTACTGGAATATGTCTGTCCTCAGATGACTTCTTTAGTTGTGGACAGAAATTCTATAATCCCCTTTCTTCTATCCTTGACTCTAAGGCCAAAACGACATGGATGAAGCTACTGACTGAGCCCTGGTGCAAAGGGGCTGGAACATTAAACTACCAGCTCTTTGTTTTCCATCTTCTCCTTCACTGCCTAAGCATGGCAATCCTGAAACTTGATCCACAGACTAAGCTGGCCTCAAACTCAGAGACCTACCTGCCTCTGCTATTACAGTGCTGGGATTACATATGTTGGGAACTTCAGAATTAGAACCAATCTAAAAATTTCTTTGTAAAAGTTGGAAGCTTAGCTTGGTGGGATGCTGCCTGGAAGTTGCCACTCCCTTTATTTTACTTACCATCACTTTTTTCATTAATCTGTTTATCTCCTTAAGCAAATACTTTAGCTTTATTCCACCATTTCCTGGCACCTAATTTCTCCAGAAATTGAACATTTTGTATTTTTCTCCGCCCATCTATCTCTTTTTCATTATGGATATGCATCAATATGGTTACTAATAACTAATTTACAGTCTACACTGGGTTACTTTGAAATCTCTTCTGCAGAAGCAATTAATCACAAACTGTTCAATTTAGACTTAGATAGATTTGGGGAGGGAGCACGGGTAGAGAACAGCCACATTCTTTATGAAAATATCAAAATAGTCTCGAAGCTACAAATATTCTTCTCTGAAATGCCTTGAGTAGGCTGTCACAGTACAAATAACCCTCAGCATCATTCTCTTCCCTGATCGTTCAGCATCTTCTCTTAAGGCCCATGGATTCTCCTTAAAGTGTATACATCTGCTTTCTAATCTAAAGCCTCCAAATCTACATTCCACTAAATAAAAGAGAGTCAGGCCTATCACAGCAATACCCCAGTTCATGGTACCAGCTTTTAATTAGGGTTTCTATTGCTGTGAAGTGATACCAGGACCCTGGCATTCATAAAAACAACACAAAAACAACAACAACAACAACCGCAACAAAAGAAAACCAAAAAAATAAGAACCTGCCTGTGCCAAGTGACATACTTCTTCCAACAAGGCCACACCTATTTCAACAAGGCCACACCTCCTAATAATGCTACTTCCTATAGGCCTATGGGAGCTACTTTTGTTCAATGATCATACAACCTCATTTCCTCTGTTAGTAATCTCACAAAAACAATCAGCCAAACATCTACAACATATTAGCAGAGAACATAGCACAGACCCATGCTAGTCTCTGTGAGTCTCTATGAACCGTACTTAATTGGTATTTTTTACTGTGTTTTTTGGGTGTACTCCAATCCTCTGTCCTCAAACCCTTCCTCTCCTCCTCTCTGGGTTTCTTAAGTTCTGTCTAATATTTGGTTGTGGGTCTCTACATCTCCTCCCATCAAATGCCTGAGGAAGGGCACTAATCTATGAGTATAGCAGAATATTGACCTAGGTTTCTTATTTTTATTTTTGAAAGTTATGTTTGGTTCTATCCTATACTTCTAATTTCTGGCAATCCAGGCAGTGTCAGACATGGGCAAATTCTGTCCAAGGTAAAAATATATTCAACAAGGGGTAGAAATTGATCATCACCTAAGACAGTATCTATCTCTTACAGAAGACTTGGGTTCTCTTTCCATGGTTGCTCAAAATTATCTGTAACTCCAGTCCAAGACATCTGATGCCCAATTCTGAACTGTCTATGATATAGGAATCCATGTAGTGCACATACAGATAAGTAGGCTAAATATACACCTAAAATAAAATAGATTATTTTGCAAATATATTCAATAACCAAATTTGATAAATTAGAAGAAATATTTTAAATGGATGTTTTCTAATTTATCAATATTTTAATCAATTCAAGTTATTGTAGAAAATGATGTTTTATTATTACATTTCATAAACATAGCATATGCCTTGCTTTTATTTAATTATGATAATTTTCTTTACTTCAGTAATTTTTACCCCTATACTCTACTCTTTTTATTTTATCTCTCAAACACAAACTCCTCACATTTGCATATTAGAAAAATATTTTAATTTGGCCGGGCAGTAGTGGTTCATGCCTTTAATCCCAGCACTTGGGAGGCAGAAGCAGACAGATTTCTGAGTTCAAGGCCAGCCTGGTTTACAGAGTGAGTTCCAGGACAGTCTGGGCTACACAGAGAAACTCTATCTCAAAAAAACAAAAATAAAAAATAAATAAAAAAAATATTTTTCTCTTTTGTACCTTGTCTCTTTCATAGATTCTATTTTATTGTGATCTCATGTGTGTATATACAAACATCTATTTAAATTTATATTCTAGATGGGAAAAGGTAGAGTTTGTGTTACTTTATTTAATAAGTGAACTGCATGTCCACGTTTTTTTCTTCCAAAAGTACATATAATTCGTTTTGTTTTCATGTCAAAATAAATATTTTCTGTATGCACATCATATTTTCTTATTCCATCATTTTTTGCATAGGCCACTACTCTGGTTCCATATCCTCCTTGTGAATATGCATGCAGAAGTCTCTGTATATTCTGTTGATGTAGAATTTGTTGAATGGAGTGATATTTTGGGGTTAATACACTTTGGATGTTCTTTAAAAAACTAAAAGTGAACTTTTCTTCTACTGTGAGGATAATTACTATATACCAACAAATACAATTATAAACAAGTAAACAATAAGAACATATTGCTATCTTGTATATTATAGTTTATGGTTGCAGACCTAACCTGTATTTTTTTATTATCCACATAATAGAAGTCAGTCTGCCAAATATCCACATGGTAAAAGTTGGCTTTTCTGGAATGATGCCACCGATGAGAGTGATGGAGAAGTTAGAAGGTGGGATGTAGAGAGAGAGAGAAAGAGTGAGGCAGAAGACAAGTAGATTTTGATTGTCTACTTTACATTACAATACAGATTTATGCCATTATTTTCTCTATTATACTCTGACTGTATACTAGAATTTGGGGTTGCAAAAGTATACATCAAGTGTAATAAACAATATCTGTGCCCTGAAAAGCAACTAATAGTTTTGACATATGTCAACATTCAGAACCTGCACATTGGCTTCTGGCTGTGTACAACCTAACTGTCATATAAAAAGCAAGTAAAATCACACATACATATTCCAAAAAGAAAGAAAGAAAGAAAGAAAGAAAGAAAGAAAGAAAGAAAGAAAGAAAGA
>NW_021604698.1:2692678-2703864 GCF_004785775.1 Grammomys surdaster
AGAAAGAAAGAAAGAAAGAAAGAAAGAAAGAAAGAAAGAAAGAAAGAGAGAGAGAAAGAAAGAAACTTAAATACACTTCTTGTGACAATTTAAAGCTTTTAAAATAATTATGATATTTATTTATGATATTAAAATACAGTGAGAATTTAATTTAAATGAATTGAGCAATTGTAATTAATATACTACATAATATCTGTAAATTTTAAAAATGTAGATAAATGATATTTTATGATAAGAGATTAGTTCAGGGAAATTTGAGCCAGTCTAGGGTATGAATTATAGGCCAAGAGTTCTAAGACTTGAAACAGAAGTCTGGATTTAGGAAAAGAAGTGATAAATACTCTACACTTGGGAAACCCCACAACAGTTATGGAAGCAGAGGAAGTATCAGAACATATCAAATATAGGAGAGAATGAACATCTGGGCATGAAGAACCAAATCAAAAGTCAGTAGAAAACTAGCCACAGATGGTATGATACTGGATTTTGACAACCAGCTTAGGCAGTAGCATCTCATAAAAAAAAATTAGAGATAAAAATTTACCCCACAATACTAGTTCCACAGTAGAAAAAATTACCTAAACAATTTATATTCATTTTTCTCCTGTACACTACAAATTCTTCTTATTTATGCCAATGCCATGTGCCTTTCATTACTATTAGGTCTGGAGTAGAGATTGAAATCAGGAACTGTGAGATGGTTTTGGCTACCATTGTTTTCTTTCTGTTTTGCATGCAATGTTAAGAATTATCCCTTCAAAGTCTGTAACAAATTGTGTTGCAATTTCTATGGGATTGCAATGAATCTGTAGATTACTTTTGGTAGGATGGTGAGTTTTACTATGACACTTAGCTAGCACATCTGCTGCTTCACTACAACTCTTAGAAGACCAGTGGTGTGGGGCATGCAGAGATATTTATTCTAAGGTGAAGGATAAGTTATTGTGCCAGCCCCCTCCCATCACCAAGAAAGAAGCAGAATGTTTAGTGAGCTTATTTGATTTCTGTTCACATTTGATCACTTGGATGCCTTACTCTTTTTTAAGCTGCTAGCTTTTTGTGTGTCCTGGGACAAGAAAATCCTCTTAAGGAGATTTGGGACACTGTGCAGGAGGATGCTCTAGAACTTGAAACATATGATCCAGAAGACCAAATGGTACTTGGGCTATCAGTGACAGATAAGGTTGATGTTTGGAGCATTTGGCAAGCCACTATAGGGAATTCACAGAGGAGACCTTACGAATTTTGGAATAAACATCTACCATCATCATCAGACAACTATTCGTCCTTTGAAAGACAGACAGTTCTTGATCTGTTATTAGACCTTAGTAGAAATTGAATGTTTAATGATGGGACACCAAGTTACTCACTATGAGATGAATGTTGTCAGACTCACCAAGTCATAAAGCAGGACATACAAGGCATCAATCTATCGTCAAGTGGAAGTGAGCTATACAGAATTAGGCACAAGAGGTCCTGAAGGAAGTTACTTGAAGTTTTCTAAATGCTTATGTTTTCTACTATTGTTATGATGCTGACTCCTGCCAATCATGTACTTGTAGCCTAATGGGGTATTCACTATGATCAGTTGACTGAGGAAAAGAAAGCCAGGGCCTGTTTTACTGATGGTTTTGTACATTATGCAGGCAATATTAAAGCCTCTTTCTGGAACAACAATGAAAGATACTGGTGAAGGCAAATCTCAGTGGGTAAAACTTCAGACAGTATTCATGGTATTATAGTTTATTTGAAAGAAGAAATGGTCGGGTGTACAATTGTTCAGTCACTCATAAGCTATAGCTGAATGGTCAGGTACTTTTCAGGCTGTGTACTAGAGGCTATAAAGACCTGGCCCAGCCCAGCAGGAGGGTTCAAGCAAAGTGGACAGGGCACAAGGAGAGTAGTGCCTCCACCCTCTGCCTCTGCTGTGGCTGCTGGGGCTGCAGCTCTGGTACACATTGTTGCTTCAAGATGCTGCACTGGCTGTTCCGAGCTGAGCCTAGCTGAGCTGAGTCCACAATGGGCTGGTTAGTGAACAGAGTGAGAACCAGCCTCTCTGGCTTTGTGATACGGGCCTGGTAATAAGAGCAGGTGAAGCGCCTACTGGCTCTTCAGGGTCCCCAGAGAGTCAAATCCTAGATCGACCTATGAGGCTTCCTCTCGCAGTCCACCACCCCATAATTCCCTCTTTTCTTTTTATAAGAGAGATGTCTTCAGAATAACTGTCTCCTATATTGGGAACAGTTTGATATTGGACTAAGACCTGTTTAGTAGTGATCTTTGCAACGTTACTCATCTGCTGCTTTAGAAACTGAATGAGGCAAGATGTCAAAGGACGCAAGGCTCCAGTAGCTAATGTGAGACAGAGTAAAGGAAGAAGCCAAGCTACCAAGGGGTTAGAGGACAAAGGGTAGGGATGTTGGGAGAATAGCATACCCAGAGGTTCTCCCTGAGCTGTTTGAGAATCTCTATATCTTGTTATGCCAGTCCAGATTCATTGACATAGAAGCAGCATGCCTCACCTAGCAAAACAAAAGTCCCTCCCTGTACAGCAGCCCGTAAGTACAGTGCTCTCCAGTTTTGGGGAACAGCTACTGTTACGGAGATTGTCTGACACTGAAGCAACTCAAGGGTGTCTGCAGAGTAGGCCATTGCCTGGCCAAGCTTGTCCTGGAAGTTACTGGCAACATGCTGGACAAGGGCTGCTCCAGTGGTTCCTGTAGCACTCAGTGAAACGGAGGACCAGCCCAATGAACAGAGAGATGAAGATCTCTCTCTTTCTTCTTTTGGCTTCCTCACATCTGCAAGGCGAGTTCTTGAGATTCACAGAGATAAACCTGGGGGACAAGGAGAGGGGTGAGTAATTATAGATGCCTATGGTGCCTTTTCACCAGAGGAGAGCAGGACAGTTAACAATTGGTGATGGTGATGTCAGGGTCACATGTAAGATGGGGTTTTGAGGAAGACTCTATAAGGCAAAGAGTGGGGAGCGGGTAAGTAAAAGGGAGGGATGTCTTGTGCTTTCCATGTGGGAAAAGCTCCATGGAGTTTATGAAAAGAAATGTTAATGGGAATGGCTGCTAACAGTGGTTTGGAGAAGCAGAAAATAAGGCATTAAAGGAATTGGGGTAGGTGGTTAAGGGAAAGAGATCAGGTGCATTTTGGATGTATTATAGCCAGGAGAGGGTAGCTCGTAGTTCCTTCTCAGATTGATTTTCCTGTTGAAGAATATTAACTTGGGTAAAGAATGATTTGAGGGCAAGAACAAGCTCAGGGGAGACATGCAGGTCAGCTATGGGGTAGTTGGCATAACCATTGGTGTAAAGTTTACCAATGACTCCAGTTCATCGACATTCATCCCATAGATTGCTGATGGAAAGCTGAAAATGAGATTTAAGGTTGGGGAGCATGATGCCGCCTCACCTGGTGGATTCCATTCTGCAGCTTTAATATCTGCATATGTACAGTGCTCCAGGAGACATTCACCTGTGTTTCAGTAAGAAACGCAGAGGGAGCGGGAGGTGGAAGTCTCCCAATATTAATGTCATCTATATAGTGGTATATATTGAGTCCTTTATCGAAATAGGGTTTTAATTCAGTGGCTACAGCCTCCTGACAAATGGTTAGACTTTTAGCAATTCCCTGTGGGAGGACAGTCAGTCATATCATGAAGCTGGGGCAGAGTTGTTAATGGAGAGTACTGAGAATGCAGTGCACATAGTCTCAGGTAGGGAAAAAAGCAGTCTTTTGTGAGTATTGCTAATAATGGGACATTGACAGGAATGGTTGAGATGAGGGTCTGACCTCTTTGGAAAGAGCCCCAGACTCACATGGCTTTGTTAATTGCCCTCAAATCTTGTAACAGTCTCCATCTTCCTGGGCTTTTGTTTGTTTGTTTGTTTTGTTTTTTTGTTTTTGTTTTGGTTTTTGTTTTTTTTTTTAAATAGCAAACAAAGGTGTGTTCCATGGACTGTGGGAGGGACAGATGTGTTGTGGTAGAAGCTTCTACCAGCTGTGTGAGGATTTTAAGCTTCTCCCTTGATAGAAGCCACTGTGGGACCCAGTTGGCATCACTGGAGAGCCAATCAACTGAGAGAGTATCAAGTCTAACAGTGACCTCTAAAATTGAGTGGTGATTTTTAGGATCTACTTGGGTATAACTTTCTTTATAGGTAATGCCCTCTATCTTGATGTGTTCTATTTCTGATTGGGTGGTAAGTACTTCCTCTATTGCTTGTAAAAGATATCTCCCTAAAAGTTTGGTGGTTACTTGAGCTACTAAGGGGCATATGAAGCTGAGGGACACTTAGGGGTTTCCCAGTTCCCATCCTTACAATTCCTCCCTCCCACCTGGGGTCAAAGCTAGGCCAAGTTCCTTTCTCCACTCACAGGAACATTCTTGAGTAAAAAAATTCTCAGATTGTACTGACTGATAGTCACCTAACCCTATGGAAAGTCCTAGGTAGAGTTCAAATGTGTGTCATGCTTGCTAGCCAATAGATTTAAAAGTGAATACACTTAGCCAATAAATTTGAACTGTAACCTTGCTGATGTAACTTGTGCCCCTAAAAAGTACAAAATCTTGCTTGTAATAACCATTTGAGGTTGCCTTCTCAGTCATTCGCCTATAGGGATTGACTGAGGGTTGATCCTGACTCTTGCTTTGGCATTGATCTGCATCTCTATGTCTCACACAGCGGCATCTCACTCAGTTCCAATCACTGAGTATCAGAGTCTTAAAAGCCCAGTAGCTCCATCAGGTTTCTCCCACCTATAGGCCTGTTTGGTAATAAATGCATGAGGGGTGTCCCCTATGCCTAGGAGTTGGAGCCCAGGGATCAGCTGCCAGTCGCCTGGGATCTCTTGTCTTGAAATTGTCATGTCTGCTCAAGTAGCAATGACTCACTTGAATGATTTACTGTCCAGTATCAATGAATCACCTGAATGACTTACTGTCCTTATCATACAATGGGGATTGCTCCAGTGTTTGGAATTCTAGCTCCTTACTGGAGTCTTTTGAGTAGCGTGGGAGGTAGGATTTGTTTTTACGAGTGAGTCATGAAAATTACAAAGTTGTTGCTTGTTAGATGGTTGGGTGTAGGGGCATTTAGTTTTTGGAACAATATATCTTTCAATTGAAATCTTTCTTGAAATGGGGACCATTTTTTTTCTAATAAATTAGGATTTGTTTTGGGGAGGAAGGTTTGTGGGCATTCATCCCCCAGTTCCCTGCCTTTCCACATTTGAAGCAGATTTCGTCTGTTTTTATTGCTGCCACAAATGCCTGAGCCATGGAAATAATATGGTGTTATGTGGTTCCTATATCTAGGGTTGCTATCAATTATTGTGGTGCTCCTCCAGGAGACCTTGGCAAGCTAGTCTGGATTCAGAAGTCATGCTTTCCCATATAATATTTTAAGAAGAAGGTCTCTGGCTGTCAGGTTGGGTATTTTTCTTTCTAGTCTCACTCTTTTTCTGAGAATACAATAGGATAGGGATTCTCTGGCCTTTTGACAGAGCAAGCAAGGGAGGAGGTGGGATCTTGTGAACCTGAGGGAGAGGTGAGCTGGTCCCAATCTTGGGTTGCACAAAGGTAGACCTGTTCATAATACCCTGCTGGCTGTGTTGCCTGCTGTGATCCAAAGGAAACGTCTTTCTAGCCAAAGAATTTATCAAAACCCCATGGGGTATCAACTTGGTCCTTATTTTGCAGACCTGTTAACAATGTTCCTCTTGAAATAAGGCTTCCCACTCCAAGAGCATCGTGACAGGCAGGGAGTAGTGGCAAATACCTACCCAATCTTGAGGAGTATTTAAATTGCCAATGTTGCACTGTAGAAGAGATCGTGTCTAGGGTGATGCTTGTATGCCATCTTCCTTTACTGCCTGCCTGAGTTCTTTTAAGTGTGATGCTTAGAATGGGTACCAGTTAAGTGGCTTAGTTCTACTGGTGTTAATATTAATGGGGGATGCTCCAGTGTTTGGGATTCTAGCTCCTTTCTAGAGTCTTGAGTAGTATGGGAGGCAGGGTTTATTTTCACAAGGAAGTCATGAAAATTAAAAAGTTGTTGCATGTTAGATGGTTGGGTATAGGGGTATTTGGTTTTGTTTGTGTGTGTGAGCCATTTGTAGGTTTTCAGCTTTTGTGCCTCAGGGAGAGGGGAGGAGACATATCCCTCTTTGGTTGGATGGGGTAAGGCAGAATAAAGGGAGACGTTGGTGGACTCTCCTATTTTTCTAGTAAAGCCCTGCCTGTCCTTGGGTGAGGCTCTAGCAGCCACTGTTGTTCCAAGATGCTGCACTGGTTGCACTGAGCCCATAGGGGGCTGATTAGTGAGCAAACTGCAGGGGAGCTTTCAGTGGTACAAGCTTCAGGAGAGGATTCTCTTCCAAGGTCTCAGACAACAGAGTAATTCACACACACATATCTTTATTCCTTATGGATATGATCTTACATACTGTTTGGGGTGGGTTGGGTATGATAGCAGGTGCTTCCTATTGGCTTCATTTGAGATACCTCATCTACATGAGGAGGGACTTGTGGGCACTGTCTCTATGTGATTGATGGTCACAATTCTCTCCATGGAGGGGCTATGGTTATGTGACAGGGAGCAGGTAATGGGAGCAGGTGAAGCTCCTACTATCCTTCCAGGATTACCGAGGCTTTAAGCCCTAGCTCAACCTTACTAGGCTTCCTTTCACAGTTCATCACGCCACAGGTACTTGAAAAGAACATAATTGGAAATTGGTGATAAAGATATCTGGGAAAGAAGGATGTGGGTAGATCTCTCCAAATGGGCAAATGATGTACAGATACTTGTATTCCATAAAGGAGCTCATCAAACAATGACTTCAGTTAATGAGGAGTTCAACAAACAGGATGACCTCATTATGTGGAGAATTAGCCTCTTTTCCTAGTCTTTCCACTCATTGCTCTAATGAAAAAGTGACCATAGTAGAAGCAATGAGGGTTATACATGACCTCATATGTATTTCTACTCACTAGGGCTAGCCTGGCTACAGTTTCTGCTAAGTGCCAGATCTGTTAAAATACTGAGGTCCAGATACAGTACCATTCCCCATGTTGCCTAGCCAGTAACCTTGTCACAAGTTGATTATATTGGATTACTTTCTTCAAAGAAAGGATGATGCTTTGTGCTTATTGGAATATTTATTCTGGTTCCACAACCACAATCTGTGGATTTATAGGATTCCTTATTCACCAACTTGGTATCACACACAGTTTTCTTGTGACCAAAGTACACTTATCATAGCCAGGGAAATGGAATCTACTAGTCTTACTATTTTTCCAACCATCCTAAAGCAGCTGATCTAATAGAAAAATGAAATGCCCTCTAAAAGAAACAGTTACAGTGCTAATTAGGTGACAGAAGCATGGAGGGCTTGGGAAAAAATATCCAGAATGCAGGATATGCTTTGAATCAGTATCTAATGTATGGTACTCTTTTTCCCAAACACAGGGCCCATGGTCCCGGAATCAAGGGTGGTTAATGGAATAGTTCCACTCAAAATCACTCCTAGGGACCCACTAAAATTTTTCATGATTCCTTTTCCCACAACTCTAAATATTGCTGGCCTAGTTTTGTTTCCTGCCAGGAGCCACCACAAACATTCTATTGATAATACCCTTAAAATGACCGGACAGAGGGGTCAAAACCAGCAAGAATGAAGGCATGAATCATGCCTCCAGGAAAAAAGCCAAGACTTTCTGAGGTACTTGGAGGGGGTGGAGGAAACACAGAATGGTTAGTGGAGGAAGATAGATATAATTACCATCTAATGCCATGTGACTGAGTACAGAATTGATGATTATAACTGACCTGAGTGATTCTGTTGTATTTTGTTAATAATTCATTTGTACAGATATTTGTGTTTTCTTTCAATTTTGTTAACATCAATTAAGAGAATATCAAGTGTTATCAAATTTGTTTGAAATAGTAAAAGGATGTTCCCCAAGGGAGATTGCCACCTATTACAAATTTAAAGTGTGTTTACCGATGTATGAGAAATAGTTATATCAAGTTAGGTGTTATTATGACCTTGTTATTGTTTTCATTTGGAAATTAATTATAACATAGCATCATATATCATAGGATATATGATTATTTCTCAGTTTGACAAGGGATGGATTCCAACGACTATTCTTGGTTTTCAACTTGACTATATCTGGAATTAACTATAATCCTGATATGAATAGTACAGTTGTAACACAGATCTTGAGGTAGGAAGTCAATATAATTTTGTTCTGGATCTTGAAGCTAGAAATCACCAGCTTTTGATCTGGATCGTGAGGTGGGATGACACATGCCTTTTACACAATTCTTAGAGCACATCTTTCACTTGGGTCATACCTTTTCCTGGAGGCCTCTAAAAGGATAATGTAAGGGAGAAGGATTCATTGTTCTCCTGCTTTTCTTCACTTTACCAGTACATCCATTCCTTCATTGACATTGGAGCCTAATTCCTTGTAATTCTAGCTTATGCAGATGATCGACTGAAACATCCAGTTGTGGGATTGAGCAGGTGATAAGCTACTAAATAAGTTAGAGTTACCATTCACAGCTGGAGAATTTTGGATTAGTAGCTAGACTGTAAGTAATTCCAATATGTCCCCTTTATCTATAAATTATATATATATACATACATACAAATATATATATATATACATATACATATATATATATATAAAGAGAGAGAGAGAGAGAGAGAGAGAGAGAGAGAGAGAGAGAGAGAGAGAGAGAGGAGATACAGAGTCAGAGACAGAGAGACAAAGACAGAGAGAACAAGACAGAGTCAGAGATTCCATAAGTTTAGTGATACTAGAGGTGTCTGATTAATACATTGGCATATTGTAGTTAAAACAGGAAAAAAAATCACATTGTATAGTGTGTTGAAAGTTCCAAGAGAGTCAACTCACCTCTAAAGGTGGACTTAACAGAAAAGACTCTTAATTTTCCAACACAGACTTTAAAAACAGATGTTTCCAGAAAGATGCATTTCAAGATAAGTTAGATCATGTCTTTAAACTCAAGTCTACTATGTACAGGGATACTATCTTTTAAAATTGAAAAATAAATGCATTTTTTTCATTTTAAGGGTAGATTAAAGGAAACTATGACCACAGCGTTAGCTCTACAGAAGATACCGGAATTCTTCAGATTAAAGAGAAGGATAAATATACTGAAATGATCACAGGAGGTAAATCAACAATGCTAGGATACTTCATCAAGACAAATCTTAGAAAATACAACAAGAATATCAATAAAATGACAGAAATCAATAGGAAACTTTCAATAATAATCCTTATCATTAACAGTGTCTATGCCCCAGTAAAAAGGCAGAGTTGAACATTGTCTTAGAAAAACATCATTTTGCTGTCTTGGAGGAACAGATTGGTATTATAGAAAAATTATAGAAAATGTTTCTCTTTCATGTTAGCAGGATGATTTGTGTAATTGTTATTCAGATTTTGTTTAACCATCAAGGTTGATGAGATTTCATATGTAGAGCCTCTTGGCAATTTTTTTTCTTTTCATTTCTTTCAAATTTTTGTTGATGTTTTGTGAATTTCATATCATGCACCACAGTCCCACTCATCTCCAGGTGTCCCCTCATATCTGCCCTTTGCTGTTGCAACTTCTTGTCCCCAAATTAAAACACACACACACACACACACACACACACAAACACACACACACACAAATATACAAAACAAGATAAAATCTAGAAAACAGCTTATCATGGAAGCTCTACTGTGTCACATTGTGTCACCCCACTGTTTATAAATCTTCATCACAATGAATCATTGATCTGGATAGAAGACTCTGGCTTTTGTGACATCATCAATATTGGCTCCATACCAGGACTTTTTCCAGTTACGCTGTTGTTGCCTTATTTCATGGAGAGGCTATAGCTTTGGATCAGCAAGATTGGCCCTTTTGAGCACCCAAACAGTTCACAGATGATATTGACTTTGGGGAGGGCCAACTCAATGCTCTGTATTTGGGCCTGGTGGAAGCTGACCTGACTGCCTGACAGCTCTCACCACCAGGATGGGCTCTCCATCCCTGCTTTAGCTAGACCACTCAATGCTGCCATTGCAAAGAGGTAGGGTCAGCTCTCCTGATCCCATACCCTCAGTCTAGCTCATCTGCACCCACACATCCAAAGCCAGCTCTTTTGTGCTTTTCAGTCTTTCAAGTCCTGTAACCTACCAGGGGCTGGACCATCTCTCCAGCTCTGACTCATTCTGGGCTGTCTCTTCTAAGCCTTAGCCATCAGTACCAGCTTCATTGTTTTGCATAGATGAGGGGCAAGGCTCACTCCTTTCAGTGAGGATCAGGGCCAGCTCACCTGCTCTCATGATTTTGGAGCCAGCTTTCCTGACAACTGCAGGTGGCAAGGGCTAAGGAGGGGTTGGGAAGAGCATGACTCTCCTACACACTCCACCTCACTGCAGACAAGTGGTAAGGCCAGCTCTACCATACTCATGCCCACAGACTGATTCAATGGTACCCCCTCCACCAGCTTTCTGATATTTTTTGGAGTCATGATCTCAGAGTAAACTTCGTATTTCTCTCACTATTGTAATTTCTGTGCCTCCTTTCCATAACCATCCCTGAGACCTACTGGGATCATGTCGTAACTGCATCAATTGGCCACCATATAATCCCTTGTTCTCTGTACTTTGCTCAGTTGTGGTTTTTCTAATGGTCTTGGTTAGCTGCAAACTGAAATTTATTTGATGGAAACCTGGTAGTACAGGTAGTTGTGTGTAAAAGATAAATATTTCAAATGTAGTTAGGATTTATATTGGCTTAGCAAAGTGGCAGTGGTAGGTTCTTCTCTGAGATACATGCCCTCACTAGCCCTGGCTAAGTTTCCAGTATCAGGCATGATTTCCCCTCTGTTGAGCACTGTTAGATACCATAGAGGTAGGCATTGTATTTAGCATCATTGTACCATGCTATCATTTTTGTGATTCAGAAGGATAGGCAGGAGTGTTGGGAGATTTTTTCCTTTGGAATCTTGGATAATGTTTTCTGTTACTTTAGCAGCTAATCTTCAAGGATGATAATTTAAGGTCAGAGTTAGCTTAGGTTCTCTAGCTCCTGTGTCTAAAGTACTTGATGTCTTTACTGATTATAAAGTACTTGATGTCTTTA
>NW_021604698.1:2703874-2746721 GCF_004785775.1 Grammomys surdaster
TAAAGTACTTGATGTCTTTACTGATTATAAAGTACTTGATGTCTTTAATGATTACTATTACTTTAGTAATAGATAATTAACTACCAGATCTCAAGGGAAACCAAGTGTGAGGGTAATAACCTATAATGTTTGGGAAGTCTCTTGGACAACCATAGCCAACAATTTAAAGTGAGATCAGTGCCTGGTGTTGGGGTTTTGTTAGATATATGGCTACTGGGTTGAGCATTGGTATTTCAGATGGAAACTTTTATTTAAATTCTATCAGTCCAGTAACAAAAGTCAGCCATAGACATGATACAAATAACATTATATGAACTGAACATGTTATCTTTAGGAATATATGTGTATATACATATGAATATGCATGCAATAACAAGCAGTAAACAAAACAGCCATAGATTTGAAGGGCAGATATGGGAGTTATATTAGAGGTTTTGGAGGGAGAAAATGAAATGAAAGGGAAACATGTTGTAGCTATTTAATAATTTCAAAAATTTTAAATAAACTTATGTTTACTTATATGTAGATATATATTAGTTGTAATTTTAGGATATTAATTGTAATTTTAGGTAGAAAATAATATACACCTTGTGATATTCAGACAAATTTACTGTTAGGTTACTCTTCCCTAATTATCATTTTGTATCTCCTTCCTCCATATTAAGTTATAGTTTCTCCCATTTTCTTATTAAATAATTCAGATATATTTAAAGAAATTTGAACAATAACACCTTACCATCAGGAGCAATGTAGCTCCACAAAGAATAGGGACATTAAATTAAAAATTGTAATTTTTAATATGGAAAATGTATTTTAGAATGGAGTTTAAGTTTATTATTTTATATCTTTAATTTTTATCTTTAGGAAGTAGGTTAATCAAGAGTTCAAGGTTATCTTTGCTACATAAGAAATTTGAAGCCACCCTCATGACATAAGATCCTATCTTAAACAAAACTAAACGAAACAGAAACAAAAAGCAAAAAAAATTAAACAAAAAAAACAAAGAAAGAAAGAAGGAAAGAAAGAAAAAAGAAAAGCTCAAAATCCAAAAATCAAACACACACACACACACACACACACACATGCATCTACTACGTGCAACAATAATACAATAGAACTATACCAGAAAGGACTTGAGAAAGGTCTTCTAATTAATGCAATCCTGTTAGTAGTATAAATTCCCATTATATTTTGCCTTATACCTGTATTCTGTATCTGTGGATCCATTGTATCTATCTTTGGCAATACATATGTATACATCTATCTCTCTAAATATCTATCTATCTATCATCTATCTATCTATCTATCTATCTATCTATCATCTATCTATCTATCTATCTATCTCTCTATAATCTATCTAAATATGTTCATATATGTATACAAGTACATCCTACCTCTTTCCTTATTATTATTTAAAAATTGGGGAAATATCTTTGTCAGTGATTCTAATTTTCAAACCAAGCAAATTTTCCAGCTTAACAAATCCTAGATTTACTTGCAGTTTATGAATTGGATGTGAGCACAAAATGTTTAACAGAAAAGAAAAAACACCTTTTAACTTTTAATTCTTTATAAATAGACTTCATTTTTCTTCTTCCATTTGTGTTTCAAAACCCCAAGAATTTGCACCTACTGAAGTACATTATAAGGTACAGTGAACACTGTCAGTAACATAGTAAAACAAAATACTTTGTAAAGTACCTTTTAGGGGAGTAATAACAATGTATAAATATTCCCTCAAAGATGCTACATATATTGTATGGTGTGTGTGTGTGTGTGTTTGTGTGTGTTTGTGTGTGTTTGTGTGTTTGTGAGTGAGTGTATGTGTGTGTTTCAGGTCAGACTAAAATAGGAATAAAATTATTAAAATAAAACATGTACTAACAAATATCTTTGCCTGAGTATCCTCCTCTATAAAAGTGAAAGCAGTAACATTTGACATAACATAGTGATCTCTGAGAATTAAATAAATCTATTCAAAATGGTTAAACAAAAGCAAGTGCTTGGTATCTGTTTCATTGTTCATTTGTGGCTATAATCTTATCTTGGATAGCAACCATTAGGTTGATACTAGAACAGATAAGATCCTCAGAGCACAGAATACCTGCATCTAACCACCATTTTGGGAGCACAAAAGTCACTGAGCACACAGTGTTGGAGCCTTCTTATCTCACAGAGAAGCAGATAATTTTGTTTAGTGTGCATTATCTCTATGGTAGTGGTTTTGTCTTCACCTCATTTTGTCAAAACAAACTTTCTGGATGTTTTCAGTCAAAATTCCTCTCAGAATAAAAAGGACACAAGTGTCTGATTGTGGCTAAGTATTTAATGGTCATTATGGTCTCCTCAGAGTAGATGTTGCTAATATCTTGAAGTCTTTTCTTCTACACACATTCCTGTACCTTAACATGTTGCTCTTGTGCAGGAATCTATCAAGAGTTTTATTAGTATAGATATGTATCAGTCTAAATGATATTGACGACTAATAGAAAAGTAACGTCATTCATTAATTATGTGAGTGAATATGAACGCAGAATTTGGAAAACAAATAGAAAAATAAGTAGATAATTTTGAATTAGTCAGAGTGTACAAATCCTAACACTATTAGTATGTAAACAAATAAACAGAAAAATAGATAACCTAGTTAACAATCATATTTAAAAGAACAAACAGTGAAAAAATTCAATATTCAAAATAAAAGTATTATTTCATTAATAATGCTTTCATGGAATGAATAATTTTAGGTATAAACATAATTAGAAAATATGAAAAGAACAACAGAGGCATATTATATTCAAAATAACATGCGAAACAAGTTTTTTAATGTCTAGAAGTTTTACATCAAAATTCATGGAGTTTTGAAACATACATAAACATGAGCACACACACGCACACCAGACACATATATGTTTTTTTACTTCTATCATCTGAACAGCACTATGAGGGCTTTATATACTGAGCCATCTCAAAAGCCTCAAATGATATTTTTAAAACAGTATTTATTATTATTACTATTACTATTATTATTATTATTATTATTATTATTATTGTTAATTTTGTATTCATGTGTCTGTCTGTGGTTAGATATGTGGGATGCCAGGAGAGAGACATGGAACCTTTGAGCTGGAGTAAAAGAATATTCTGAGATACTCAATGTTAGTGCCGTTGCCCTCAAATGATAAGTTAATTGAAGGAAATAGTGCATTATATCAATATAAAAATTGAATGATACATGCTGGTCAGTCTCTAAAACTCAATGAAAAGTGTATTCACAGTCACATTTTACATAGTAGCAGATACTGGATGCAGTCCAAATGTGGGGGAAAAGGAGCAATATCAGAACATAACATATGTTTTATTGTAGTCATTATAAATGTGTCACATCTTCAATCAACTCTACAATTTAATTTTAGGGAAATTAAATTTATTTAGATGTTTTAAAATATTATAGATTACAGAATGTGCACACACAATGCATACAGTATGCCAAAACTTGCTAAAGCAATAAAACTAATTTTATTCCCTATATACATAAATCCCTATAATAGGAAGAAAATACTAATTACAATCCTCAGGCTTTGGAAAAAAGTGAATGTTGTCATGAGGCATATGGTGAGCTTTGGGCATGTGAAGGTCTTTCTTTTATGTGTTTTTGGAAAATCAACTTGACAATGCTCATGAATATGAAACAATTTTGTATCTAAGGACACAGTTCCTCCATATGCAAAAATATAAATAATAATAATCTGAATATGAACCAATGAACAAAGTATATCAAGGGGCAATATATATGGATAAGTTAAATCAGTTATCTTTAGATATTTTAAATGTAATCATCCCACTAATACTCAAGAATGATTCATTGTGAGCAGCATATTCTTCATTAACAAAACAATTGGATTAAAACCTTTACTAACATTAATGAAATATAATGTCATTGTGTATTTAAAACCAGAACTTTTTATTAACTTTCTAAACTCCAATATTTTGTTTTGTCAATAATATAATATACAGCATATTTTCTATGCAGAGTAAGTGTGTGTGTGTGTGTGTGTGTGTAGGAGGAAGAGAGAAAAAGAGAGATTTCACTCATAAGTGAATGAGTTAATAGCTCAGTGCTTTCAAGGACAGACAGACTCTCATAAGTCAGATGTAAGGGGCTTCTAGCATCTGCTTACATGTCTGACTCTAGTGTCTATGGTTGTATTTTTGAAAATTATTTCTTTTTATATCTACCTATCTAGTGGTAAAACCCAACATCTTCTTCATTGCGAATTAGATGACATTGAACATGGCCTTTAAATTCTTAATGTATGCACCTGAAACATGCTTGGGGATTACTGAGCAAGGTGACCTCACAATTTTGCTGTGTAATTGGCTCTCTCACTGCCTAGAAAATTTCACCTTTATTACCTCAGCATGAAACTTTTCCATCTCATAGCTCATCAGAAACGACTCACCAAGAAGTTTGCTAGCAGTTTGCTTCATGCATCCTTAAAAAAATGATATGCTATTAAAGTAAAAATGAGAAATGTATTTTTCATGTGCTTGATTCAACTGTGTCTCTTTTGCTGGTGATTAGAACCACAAATGATATCATTTATTTCAATTGCCCCACAGTAAGTGGAGATTGATGGGAGTGGTTGTGTGACACTGATCATTGATCTCTTCTTAGCCTCAAAGGAGCACAGTAGCCTGTCTTACAAGTCCATGTGAATCATGAGCTTTCTGCAATCAAAGGTTTTAGGTGGTATAGACGACCTTTTTTATATATCTATTCTTATTTTCTATCTCTCACCCTCATTTATGTTTAAATCAACATGAACTTTGTAAATGTGGCACATTCAAGGGGTATTCCCAATTGTCATTTACCAGATCAGTAGCAAAAAATGTACATTCTCTCTAGCTTTGATATGTGGGCATTTTTAAAGTAGAAAATAGCTAATGAACCTAAGGGAAATGTTACATATCAGGACACAAGGGTGATGTGCACAAGCAATTCAAAATATTTAATATAAGATGTACATGATTATATTGAATTATTATAGTTCTGTCTATATTTGCAATTATTTGGAAATTGTCAAGGTATCAAGGATCAATAAACATGCCTCAGGTAGGTTCTAAAATATTTTTGTATCTATTAACATTACCAAGTATCAGTTTTCCTTAGAAAAGTTTATACACATGATTTTTATTAACAAGAATTTGCTTTTGTTAATAAGCATTGTGATAAAATTACATCCACAGTTCAGTTTTGTGCATAACTTTTTTATTATTAATTTTATAATTTTAATAATAATTCCTTAGGATCAGTTTGAACAGCTATTGGTTCATTTCACTGTATTTTTGCTGCATTTATTTGGTTAATCCTGTTGATGTTAATTTCTCAGATTTCTCTACAAAGTAGCATTATATTTTCCTTTTAATGAAGGTATTTATATAAAACCATTGATCTCAAACAACATTATTTTATCTTGCTTTTAGGTAGTGACCTTGACTGTAATTCTGCTCCTGCTTTGGTGTATGTACTTATTAAGTTCAGTTCTTTGGGTTAATTGCTATCACCATCTCTGATCCCTTTCAATGATGTGCTATCTCCTGTCATTTAATGTCTCTATTACAATGGCCAGATATCACTATACATCCACTGTCCTGCGACTGTGTCTTGACAATGTTCTCATTCTCTGGTGTTCATTTTACTTCTGTATTCCTATAGCCATTTTCTGCTTGTCGCCTGCTGAGGACTGGTGGTACAATACTGTAAATTCAGCTTCTTGAGGATCTGAGGCCATGATATATTAGATTAAAGGCTGCTGAGGGCTAATGATTAAATTCAAGAATATCTTCAACAATGTAATATAAGCCTGTTTTTAGGAAAAAGAAAGATGAGTGGAGGAAAAGGGAGAGGACAAAAAAGGAGAGGTGATGGAAAGAAGGGGAAAATCAGAGGAAAGTGAAAACAATGAAAAAAGTTATGGAGAACTGACTGAAATGCACTGGTATAGTATTGCCCAACATTTGTGATTTTTCAGCATTTCTAGCTCCTCCAAAAAAATCAACAATAAAGCAATAAATATTTTCTCACCTCTTAAACATTTTTAATCCTATTACCAAGCAAAATTTCTATATTTTCAGTATAGAATTGTGAGATGATAGCCACCAAAAATCTGAAGAGAATAACCTAAAAGTCACTGAAACTCTGACTTTTGTGCACCTAATTAATAGTGTCCCCTCTCCTAAATAGTCAATGATTTACCTTCACATCCATCAGTCTGAAATCAAGGAAGTCGATCAGCCTCTTGATTCCTCATAAAAGAATGCTTCCTTAAAAATAAAAAAAAAATATTGTTCTCTACAGCTTTGTATTTGTTTATTTCTTAGTTGTTTTCTAAACCGTTCTTACAGGTAGCATTGAAACCACAAAAGTACTAGAGATTGTGTGTTCTATGGT
Organism: Grammomys surdaster; assembly: GCF_004785775.1. Lineage (NCBI taxonomy): Eukaryota > Metazoa > Chordata > Mammalia > Rodentia > Muridae > Grammomys > Grammomys surdaster. Next base: position 2,710,326 of record NW_021604698.1, read on the forward strand.
AAATTGAATTACTTCGACACTCAGCAAGCAGAGAAATGAAGAGGAAATGTTGCTGCAGCAGAGTAGAAAATCTCAAGATCCACCCTTAGTAATCCACTTTCTTTAGTGAGGCAACTCCAGTTCTATCACAGTTCTACTCAGTAGCAGCATCTGTGGAAGAAGAGGTCAAATAATCCAGTATTTAGGAGGCTATTCACATTCAATTCACACACTCAACATGGTGGCTATATATGAAATGCCAGAACAGAACTCTGTAGACTAAGTTGAAAAAAAATCACTGTAAATTCAAATTCAGTAATAATACCGTAACTCAAAAATAAATATAAATACATAAATAAACCAATACATTCTAGTAAATGTCTAAGCACTATAGCACAGGATGTAATAATTATTCAGAATAAAGTAGAGACCTTTGAATACCCACCAATTTTCCTGTAACATTAGCATAAATCATATAAAACTGGCATATACAAGGGATAAGCCACCTTTCATACCTCAACAAAAATCTGGCTCTAAGCAGCTTCCATATTGACTCTTACAATGGTATGCAAGTAAAATATAGCACAGAATAGATTTTACTTTGCAAATGACTCCCTAATTCTAAGCTAGTAATAACTGCTAAGCTTTAGCCAATCACAGACTGTCCACTGATCAGACCATGTCAACATAAAACAAATGATGACTACTGGCAGTCTCAGTTTATTCATGTCATGTCCTTCTGTGCTTACTTTATTTATAATCTGCATATGCCATGGGGTAGAGATTTCTAATTGTCTTTGGTGATAAATACAGTCCAGTGTCAGAACCTTTCTTTAGCTGTCAGCTTGACATGATCTTACCTATTCATGATGAGCGTGTCTTAGGAAAGTAGTCGTACTTAGGTTCCCAGCAAAGGAAATAGTATCTTATTATGAAGGACAGAATCTTGCCATGTTTCATCAAGCCTGTCACACTCAAAGTGGCAAAATAATTAGTGAATTCACTTCATGTTCCTTATGTGTACACCAAAGTACAGTATACATATCAAGGGCAAGTTAGTGTCTCCCCAGCCAATCTGGGTAAGTACCCATTTAAGACAGTGTTTAATGACCTCTTCCTATGACTTTTATTAATAGATTTATGAAATGTAATAAAAGCTGGGTATGACATACATACACTGTATTGCTCAGCATAGCCAAGACTAAATCTATGTATTTTAGAATAATTTGAAAAGACATTAACTCTGTGACATAGAGAACCATGGGGAACACTTATATAATTACAGTGAGGGAGATTGACATTTCAAAGATAGATGCACTTTAAAGCTGAAAAATAAATGAAATTTGAATAGTAATATAAAAAAAAATGAAAGCAGAATCATGAAAATTACGAGGACTGGGAAACAAGGATTTTATTTTAAAGGTAACAGATGCCTTGTCCATTTTTACAATATGTTATTTTCCTGAACACTACATTCATTTTGATAAGCACCAGGGCTATGAATCAAATGCTGTCCTCCTGCAGTCTGGAAAGAGTTGGCTAAGTATTTACTCTCTTGAGTCCAAGAAACAGTTGGGCAAGGGAAGCAATATTTCACACCCTTGAGGATTCCTTTCCTAGGCTTGCCAACATACTAACTCAATATGATTTGTAGACAGATAAGATAACTCTTCACAGGTATAACTTGTGACTTTTACATCCTTTTCGGTTTTTAAAGGTTCTTAATTTTATTTTATTATATTTTCTCTTTATAAGTAGAGGAATACTACTTAGATGGAGAGAAACTCTTTATTACATGAAACAATCTATAAGAATGTTTGGCATTTGTGTGACATATGGTTTATTTGAAGATATAGATGAAGCCAAATCTTTGTAAAGAGTTAAATGATTCTGAATTTTGAATCCTACTAACATTTCTGTAGAGAATTTGTGTCCTTTAAATAATGACGTAATAAGTTACTATATTTCCAAAATTTATAATACCTGCTCTTTTAATTTAAATAGAGCACTAGAGGTGTAGAGAAGAATTTTAATTTTCCTAGCATTAGATTAAAGAAAAACTGTACAGCAACAAAATCAAAAGTGAACATGTTATTTTATCAAGTATGGAAGTGTGTAGTTATTCTCAGGCTTTATCTTAAAGAAAATATGTTTTCTGTTCAAATATGTGCTACTTTTTTTTCAAACTAGAATTTCCTGAGCAAATAGAGAGAAGTAAAATGACTATTGACAATCATATTTTTCTACAGAAAGGCTGTGCTGATGAGTAGTACCATTTAGACATAGGCCATTTCTAAATAGCAATTCCCTGAACTGGGAGGATTTGGATTTCATGGGATGAAACAAATACCATAATTCTCAAAGTACCTTCAGAAACAACATTGCCAATTCTGACATTTCTGGCATTGATTTTACAGTATTTTTCTTGTCCCCTAGTATACTTTTAATTTACATACATAACTTGAATTTTCAAATGAAAACAAAAGAAACAAAATTGTCTCAAATAGTGCTTGAATTCAAGCATACTGGATTTTGAATGAGTTGCCTTAATAGCTTCTCATTTTGTAATAGTAGATAACTGTATTTTATAAAAATATACAAATATTCTTGATTTCAGTTCCTTGTTGGTAAATTTGAACAGTTTAACATTTCACCACAATATTCAAAATATATACTTTACTTCATAAATTATGAAAAGAAAATTAAAATAAAGTTCTTTTCTCAGTGCTGCATTTGTCCACAACCAGAATTTTGTCTTCTCCTAATTTCCTAGTTTAAAAACATGTTGCAACTTAGTTTTTTCTTCTCCTATGATGCTAGCATAAGGGTTACACTAGTCTGAAAAATTGTAAGCACTTAATAAATTTTAATCCTTTCTAAAAAGCACATTTATTTAGATTTCATGTTTAAATATATCATAAATATATATGATTACGCTTTTTATTTCTTTTTCTAAATAGAAACATCTTAAATGGTAACTATACATGTTAAATTACGTTTCTTACATTACAATGTACTTTACAGTAATCTGAATTAAACATTCAACACTGTTTCTCCCAAACACCTTCAAAATACTTCCAAAAATATTTGTAGCAGAATTAAAATTTTACGTGTAATCTGGAATATTTATTTCTTGATTGTATTTTGAAACACTCTAGATTTGTTTAACTATTTCAGTTATTTCAAGTTCCATTTCTAAAACTTGATAGATATTTTTGTTTTCTTCGTTTTTAACTATTGCATCTCAAATCTTGTCTGAGTCATTTCAGTACTATCTGATTCAGGATTACTTTCCATCTGCTCTGTTTCCAACTGTATTCAATCTAAGTCAGGAAATCTATCTTAATGGAAAATTAATAATTCCAATTATAGGAGTACCTAATTGTGGGAAGGAACCTCAAACCTAACAGTTTACTAATAATCACGAACAGGCTTGTTTTTGATGTGCTATTGTAAAGCTCTATGTAAACTGTATGCTTCTTGAAAACATACATAATCTTTCATTTAAGTGATCAAATAATAACAAGACAAAGAAGACTGCCTGTTGCAAAAGTGAATACTAGTATGCATTACTCTCATTTTTAAAATTGATTTTCTTATCTTCCAGTTCTTTGTAGAAGCACCTGACCGTTTTCTCCTTCCTAACCTGGTAGCTTCCTTTGCTTTTACTTCCTACTCTCTTCTTTTGTTTGCAAATACAGTTCTCACATATCACTTGAGCTTAGCTGTGCATAATACCTATTTTTTATTTATGTATAGATGCCATGCAACTGTGAATTACAAGACAGTGGGAATGGAATAATAATGAACTCATTTGCAATGAAGTGGACTCATTATCATGCCAGCTGCTGATATTCTCCAGCCCTGAGTTCTTCCCGGCAAACAAGGTCCCAGGGGAATGTCTTCAGTCTGGCTAAGGAAAATAATATTGCATTGTACAAGTCTCTTTAAATCTGACACTTTCTGATTTAATAATAATAGCATAGCATTTTAAGAAAAAGATTACATTTTTCCACTGGTAGCTGTATTTATCTTGGAAATATATATACATATATATTATAAATGTATATATAATATACATATATATTTATGTAGCCCAAAAGCAAATTGTTAATATCTTAGCATAAGCTTAGGTGCAATATTGCATAGACTTTATGTTTGAAATGCAAACCCCCACAATTCACAAAAGATTTTACAATGTCCACAAAAAAATAATAATTTTATTTTAGAGTATAATAAATTATACACTATTTTAGCAAACAAGCTTTCAGACATGTATTATTAAATGCACATGAATGCATGTATATTCTTTGTTATTTGCTTAAATCTCAAAACCTATTACAGGCTTTATTAAATACAGGATGAGGATGATACTCCATTTTATTCCTTTAATACACATCTCATTAAACTTTGATCCTCACATATTACAATGAGCAACATTTGCCATAGAAAGATAAATACCTGGTGATGATATCATCTCATTGACTAAACTTATTTTACTTCTTATTTGAAGACACATGCTTGGCATGAGATTCTGAAATTCCACTTAGAGTTTTCACTAGCTTACATAGGAAAATGAAGTTGCTGGCTCTGTGTTTCTTTTTTTTTTTTTTTTTCAAACATTTACTGAACACAACACCATTTTTTCCTTTTACACAGCAAAGTTGTTAGTTTCAAATTAGCTGAGCCATTAGGACTGTCAATTGCCATGAAATCAAAGGTGATTGTACATGTCAAACTCAAGTAGAAGACATCATGCAATATATAAGTCACTGAGAGGCCCCGGTGCAGTCAGCAAAGTTACTAAGCTTATTAAAGTCACATAAATGGCTTGACAAGAGTGCACGATAGAATGACATCACTGGCTCGCAGTAAACCACGGTGAATTACTAGACTACACTATGTAGCTCCTCTGCACCGAGGACTGCAGGGTGCGGGAAACATTACAAAGGGCAGGGTCCTGCCAGTAGGTTAAGGCCAGATCTTACTCCCCAGCTATGTACCTCTGAAAAGACTGGTTAGGAAAGCTTTCGGGGTGAGGTCCCCTCATCTCTTCTCCTCTACCGATTACTGAGCAACAACAACAAAAAAAGCCATGCACACATTTTACAATACCTGGCTCTGTGTTTCTTAATATCACACTTACCATGTTAATTGTTATTAACAGGAGCTACTACTTTGTAGAATATTAAATTATTTCATTCTTTATAATCCTTTGCAAATAGAGAACTGTACCTATAGAAATTTTTTTCAGCACATTCTTAAAAAATGACTGCAGTAGTATACTCCAGACTCATTATGCATGAATATTACATTTTTTGGTGATGGGTATTACTATTCCTTTCTCTTATTGGGAAAATGTTCTGAAATAGTGAGGAAAGAAACATGATTTTCTTAAAATGAAAATGATAATTTCAAAGTCTTTTCTACCTTCAGATAAACCAATGCCAAAACTCTTAAATGTTATTAACATGTTTAGAAAACTTATAATATATTAGAAAATTTAAATTAACACCATTATTTAAACTCCCTAGTATACTAAAAATTACTTTTTCCTAAATTCTGCTACTTTGTTGTGAATAAATTGTTCTAATCACTCCAAATAGTGATGAAGCTATTTGGAGAATGTCAGAGAATGACAGAAAGAGTTTCACCTCCTTAAAATAAATACATCATAGTTTACTCAATTTTGTGAGTGTGTACATTTAACCATAGATAATCCTATATTGTTTTAAGTATTTTACTAAAATATTCCTCTAAAATATAAAATAAAAATATTGCAGTCACAAATTGAAGAGGTCCATTTTGTTGTTTGCTAAAAGACACACTACGCAGAATACCAAAATTTTAGCATAAAATGATAAACCTTGATTTTCTTTCCTCTTTTGGTAAGCCAGGGTTTTAGAATAGGGTTCAACAGATGCAAGATGTAAGTGATGGTAGGAAGAGTTGGAGCTGATGAATAGTATATCATTTTAATCTGACAATCTATTTACATGAAGCAAGAACATTTTTGCAAGTGTTATTTTATTTTCATGCTTGATTTTAGAAAAACGAATAAATTCCCTACGAAATTAAAGAAAATGTACAGGGAATGTTCACATTTGAATAATAAGTGAACTATTTTTAAATCAGTGGTTGGATGTGTATGGCACTGCAGTATGAATGGCACCTATAGGCATGCCAGTTGTAGAATGTGGTGCCAATCTGCAGTAGATAATTTAGCAATGAGAGCATCTGGCATCTTGGCAAGCTCTTTAAGCATTTTTCTTGGCACTATTTAGTTACTTGTACATTGATCACTTGATAATACATTTTAAAAGGTCTATGGGTTGCTTGCCTAATATTTAACCTTTGCTTATTCCTTTTTATATTTTAAATCTATGTTGCCCTTATCATGTCAAATACCATGTACGTGTGCGTATTTGTGTGTGGGGGGGGGGTCTAAGTCACTCAAAGCTTCACTAATAGACTGAATAATGAAAAACAATGTTGAAATACTTTTATAAAATCTGCTCCTCATATCTATGCCAGAGTGAAATTATATTTCACCAGTACAATAAAGTATATCTTACATATTTATTCAGTAATATTTTCTGAATAAAAATTTGTCATTGATATCTTAAAGTATAAAACTTAACCAAAATGAAAGTTCAAAAATTCCCTACATAAAAGGTGGTTTCAGTGTGGTATAATTGATTGAGTTGGGTAAAAATGTTGTGAGAAAATGTGTGCAATGGGTAACTTTAGGTGCAGATGAATCATTTGGATTATGCAGACACGGTTAATCATTTTATAAAACATTTCTAAAGAGCTGAACCGTAAATGAGAAGATAGTGCATACCTGCTAATTTAAACCTTTTCAGAGGAGTTTGGTCTCTAGAAACAAGCTATGAAATTGCAATTATCCATTTTGCATTCTATAAACTATGGGTTTATATTTATATCCAATTTTTTTATGCTCATAAGTACACATTTTTGAGAACAAGTATCTATTTAGGCACACATATGACTTACTATGGTGTAATCCTGTTGCTTCATCCTACATTTTATCTAACTACATACAATTCAAGGTAGTCATTCTAGTAGATGGTGAATGTATTTTATTAGCCTTTAGCTTGGAAATTAGTTCCAAACTTTATTTTGCCACACAGTGTTGCTACAATCAACACTGTAGATGAGATCTAGAGTAAGCTGAGTATCCTATTGTGACAGTAATTCTCATAAGAAAGACTGTACTAGGGCCTCAGTGGAATGAACTGTGAGTGAATTCTATTTAGAGAGTTTTTGTCTAAATCAGCAGAAAATCTCATTCAAAGAAATTTCTTCCTATACCAGAGAAAAGTTGTGGTTAGAATGCAGCTATTGATGAGTGAGGTAATGGCTTTACACTGATAATTCACATTCATGTAGAAGTATAATTTCACACTCCTAAAATGAAAACAAATATAGGTACCACTTTAGGATAAGCCTTACTCCTGTAATTTTTAGTTACACAGAGAATTCAATGCTATGTGCATGTGGTTGAGATAGAAATGGTCTTCAACAAGGAAAAACAAAACAAAGCAAGCTAGGAAAAAACAAACCAAGCAATCCACCAAAGGAAATGAAATATTTAGTCAAAAAAAACCCCCAAAACAAAAACAAAAAACAAATAAAAAAAAACAATGTTCTTTTGTACAGCCAGACTCAAATGTGTATATTTAGAAGATTCAAACAAAGAAAAACTCATATTTTAAGAGTTGTAAAATTAAATAAACTTTACAACTACAGCATTATATCAAATAGATGTGTTATGGTTATTAGTGGTCTTTACTGCTTTGTATACTGTATACAATAATAGGATCAAAAATTTATAACCTTAAATGAAGCTACATTTGCCAGTTGATAGAGTTATTATGTAAATGTAATTCCACACATTGTTCAGGTTTTATTGTGGTGTTGAATTAAAAGAAACATGGAAATGCTTAATAAAAAATAATACATCACAGCAATTATGTATAATACACATCAGCTCTTGGAAATGAACTATGTTGATATTTTAGATATGTCTTGTATTTTACTTTTTAATGTTGCTTTATGAATCATATCCTATAATTTTTCTGTACATATGAAAGAATTTGCGGTTAAATATTGCTGAAAAAAACCATGGGTTCAACAAATGTTACTGTTCAAACTGTATAACTACATTTAGAAGCACAAACCTAAATCTTAATCACTCACTCTGCACAAAACTCAACTCGAAATGGATCAAAGACCTTCATATAAGACCAAATACTATGAAGATGATAGAGAAGAACGTAGCAAATATTTTTGAACTCATTGGAATGGGAAGCAAATTTCTGCACAGGATCTTGATAGCAGAATCTTATGAAACTAAAAATGCTTCTATATATCATAGGACATCATATCTAAATTAATGAGACAGTGTACAATACTGAAAATAATCTTTAACATCTGACTTAGGATTTATACTGATAATATATTTTTAAAGCTCAAAAAAATACATCAAGCAAACCACTCAATTAAAAATCAGTCATGGAACTGAACAGACTTCTTAAAGGATGAGGTACAAATTGCCATGAAACATTTTAAAACTGTTAAACATCCTTAACCACCAGAGAAATGGAAATTAGAACAACTTTGAGATTTCCTTTTATCCAAATCAGATTAGTAAAATCTCAAAGTCAAATGAGAGTAGATGCTATAAAGAAGTCGAGAATAGGCAAATACTTATTTACAAATTCTGGCATTGTAAATTCATGCTGGCCATTTGGAAACAGAGTTGAGCATATTCAGAAAGCTAGATCTACCACATGGTCTACATATACTACTCTTATGCATATATAATAAGGAGTACATATCTACTGCAGAAACACCTATTTATCCCTGTTTGTGGTTACTCTACTGACAGGAAATTGAAAGAGCGGGATGTCCATCAACTGATGAATAGATAAAGGAAATGTGACATTTTCATACATTTATCTGTTAAGACAAATATAACTCACATAAACCAAAAGTACACTTGGAATAAGTCATTCTAACTGAGATAACCCACATCATGAAAGACAAATGGCATATTTTCTACCATTTATGAATATTAGCTTTGAAACTGTATACATGAGTGTCTAATTTGAAGTAACTATAGAGGTCAAGAAATGTATAAGGAGTTATAGAGATAAGGGGCTTTAAAAGGAAGGAGAGAATGAATGGGTTAACTGAGAATAATAAACTAGTAAGTCAAGTCATGAAGGGTAGGAGTGTATGGTAGAAGAGGATGTAAAGGGAGGGATAACTAACACTGAAGACCTTTTCTAAACATCAGATGGAAACCTAATACTGTGGAAGTTTCCTAAAATATGTGCATACACATATATAAAAAGATGCTGAATGGACTTATTCTACAGTAAAATCACAGTGTCCCTATTAGACACAAAGCAACAAATATAAAGCCCAGTGCCAACAAGGGGTTACCTCATTTTGGAGCTATTTGTCAGAAATAACTCACAGACTCCCAACCATTACACACAAACAGTATTCTGTTTATCTTTTGGAATATGATAATAAGACTCTATTACTGAAATCACCAAATATTTGAGTCATAGAACATGGCAAAATTAAGTTGAAGATTTCTCTTTATAAGCCTGCTGTCATAGTGAAAGAGCATAATAGGTATAATACTTGAGGAGAAAGGTAATCATCAGTCTCACTGAGCTGTGCACCTTGGGAGCTATAATAATATAATAATAATTGGCCTGGAAATATATGCCCACCGGGGTGATAGTAGACTGAACATTATGAGAGTAATCAACAACTTTCTTGTTGAATTTAAAGCCCATGCTGCAAGATGGAACTGATACTTTCACTATAATAGGGACCCAAGAACCTATAGCTAGAGAAGCCTTCGGCTATAGGGGTTAAAGCACTAAACCAATTCCAAATGATTCACCATTACAGCCATAGTTTAATACAGTTCTAAACTTTCATAAAACAATCATATACTTGTAACAAATGACAACAGAGTTATCTAACTCTTTTAAAGTTGAATAAATCCTAAGAAATGATAACTACTGTTGAAACATGCTTATTGACATTTACACAGACACCTATACACATATGTACGCAAAATTTCAACATTTATATAATAAATTAAAATATATAAGATCAGAATATATACATATATACTATTTGAAGCTATATATGTAGCATGCAGTTGAAATAATACTCATTGAGTGGTAAAAACATTCTATGTGAAATTCTATTTTTGATTTATATTTGTATGCATGTATATATATCTGTGTATGCATATATTTATATGTGTATGTGTGTGTGAAAATGTTCATACACATTTTTACAAGACAATTATGATTATACACACACAGACATGTAGAGCGACATACTAAATTCTTATATGTATTGCCTACATTTACAATGTTAGGTTGTAACTGCTCTATCATAAATGATAGCAACAGGTTCTGTTCTTTAAAGTCAAAATCTGTTCTGCAGTTTTAGATTTAAGTTTTATGATCTTAGAGTCCTTTAATTTATTCCATAATTAGTTACTTTATAATATATTTTCTACACATATAAGTAAGGTCAATAATAGAGATGGATGGTTATTAGCTGGAGAAGGCTTAATGATACAGGAAAATATTTGAAACACCCACCAAAGTTTTACCTACTAAACAAATGGACAGTTTATTGGCTTCATGAATGACTTCAGTTACTCTTGATTTTATAAATTTTGTTATACAAATCTCTATTATCTGGCACATGTGAGCCAGAAAACCATTATTAAAAATAGTTTCTTCTCAATTTTTTCCTTTTACCTTGGTCTTGCAATGTTTTATAATTTGCAGTGAAATTTAGTCTTAAAAATCAAGCTGATTTTTTAAACTGGCAATTCTGTTTAGTTTCAGAACGTTTTCATCACTATCAAACGACTAGCCCAAACCAGTTCATAGCCCAAACAGTTTATGAGCTGTTTCTTGCTTCTTTCATGTAGCCTTTGGCAAACATTAAGTCACCTTTTCCCTTTCTGAAGTTGAATATTTCATATGTTTTCTGTAAATTCATTCACATACATATGGTATGTGATCTCAGAGAGGCTTTTGTAATTTTGCAGCAAGATATACTGGTTCAATTGTGACACGCATGTTTTTAGAGTAACTCAGTGTTATTTGATCAGTTTTATCAAATAATCCTTGCCTGATACTGCTAAAGTAACTAAGAACCTGTTGACACTAGACAGTTCATGGGCTCTAAGAAAATTAACTACTATTTCTCTGCTAAACAAACATAAAATTAATACCATACTATTATACTCAGTTCATTGCATCATTCAACTGTCCAAAGAGAACCTTGTTCTTGTAGCAGATGTAATTAACACACATATCCACAACTGGACAGAGAGTAACAGATTTTGGATCACACTAGCGAAAATGGAATATTTTTTATCACACATGTTCTCTCAAGACCTGGGATACATAGATAATAGAAGAGATAGACAGATTGTAAGAACCAGAGGCAGTAGATGATTCCAAATAAACATGTTGATCCAGATAAAACCAGACAAGAACAACAATATAAATATACAACAATTTATATGTTTTCAATATGAGTGTCTAAAATTGTGATAGCATACACAAGTCCTGAACAAATTCAAGACAAACAAAGTCTTGGTACAGAGAAGAACTGTGAGTATAAAGTCCTATTCCTAACCAGGAAGCTATTTGTAATTGATTCCAGCTGGGAGAGGGAAAATGTGTTTTTCCAATGGAGTGACAGTACATATATCAACCACACCCCAGGACATGGTCCATGCCCAGGAGCAATTGGCTAACACAAAATAGAATTCATGGTTTTGTTTGTTTGTCTCTTTGTCTGATTGATTGATATTTTGCATGACTTTGTAATTTTGACTTTCAACTTTTTTCTTTTTATATTATCATTTCTACTGATTTTAATTTTTTTCTGAAAAAGAATTTGAAGCTGATGAGGTAGGATGGTAGGAAAAAGAAGGAAGGAGCATTTGTGATAAATAGACTAGTATCAAAATATAATTATATTAAATATTTAAAAGATTAATAAATATATAGAAACAGGTAAATCAGACTTCAAAACGATACAATAGAAAGACAAAAACTAAAATAATTAAATTGAGTATTACACATTGAATATCAATTCAATATCTACACCTAAATTCATAAAATATATAAACTTTATTTTAAATAATTTCAATGGAGTTTTAATTTTTTAACTTTTTTTCACCTTAAAGAATCACTTTTGGGTGCCAGTTTGCACAATTAAAAATATTCTCCTTGAAAAGTTCTCATGAGATGTATCTATTTCAATAATAATGTCCATAAAATGGAAGCCAGAATAAAAGCCAAAGTCATCTTCCTCATAGAATAAAGTAATTGTTCCACTTTCCTTAGTACTAAAGTAAAAACTGTAGCATAACTGTGAGCACATATTTCATCATAACCCCTAGTAGAAACATAGGATCTTATCATTTCTATCATTGGCTATGAAGAGATGAATAAAGGTACATCTTTTGAGGCCACATCATATTTTGTAAGATGTGCTTCTACTTTTAACATAGTAATAACAACAGCCTCAATATTTACTGCTGAATATTTATAGAGCACAGGCGACAGACCTTGAGAAGAGAAGAGTAAGAGAGAGAGAGAGACAGACAGACAGACAGACAGACAGACAGACAAACAGAGACAGACTGAGAGAGAAAGGGAGAGAGACACAGAGAGAGACAGAGAGAGACAGAGAGAGAGACAGAGAGAGAGAGACAGAGAGAGACAGAGAGAGAGAGAGGGAAAATGTCTGTGTGTGTCTGTGTGTCTGTGTTGTTCTATCGTTTTCTTAATTACCTTCTTCATTCTAAAGGGAGCCATCTAGAATGGAAGCTGCTGTCTGTGATATGTCTGTTGGAATCTCAGGATCAAGGACTCCCTGTGCTTCATGGCATTTTATACTAATCCTCTTTCACTAAATGTGACTCTTCATCTGGCTTGAAATCAAGAATGTCAAAGCCCTAACTCCCTTGTCATGCAGCGTTGTACAGATCCTCACATTAATTATCATTCTTTCACACAGAGAATATGAGTGTTCATGGATTAATACAAACCACACCGGATCTCAACTACCTCTGTGTTCAGCACCACAATGTTTACAAGAAATACAAACTTCCAGATAAAAGGGTTCAGCTGTTCGCCTCATCTCTGATGTTTCCTTAATCTCCAGCATCCAGAGCATAACGGGGCATTAATGAAAACTTGTAAATAAAATATTAAACCATTAAATCTGTAAGAGATCTAATCATTTTAATCTTTTATCTACTGTTCAGTTCAATCTGAAATTCTCTTAGTCAAAAATTATCAAAATTTAAAATAACTTTGGATTATTTGCATAAAGTGAGATTAAAATTAAAGTATATCTTATGAATTTATTACATGCCATTAAGAAGTTCTGTTTTATAACCTTCCTTGAGTGAACATACCTATATGTGAGAAAACTACATTTTTTAGATTAGAGCAATCCAGTTAGTATAGAGTTTGGAAAAAGTAAACTGCATTTATTATCAGTATGTATTTTGCCAGTTTACATATCATTGCCTTTTGCTGTTATTTGCAAATACATTTTTATAGTTTTCTATAATTATTAATATTAGATAATATGTTTATTTTAAGTTTAAAGAACAATCTTATGTGTTCCAAAGTGGCTTTAAACTCTTTAAATAGCCGATTATGACCTTGAAATTAATCCAACTGGCTCTGTATCAGCTAGTGTTATGTCAATTTAACACAAGTTGGAGTTACCTAGTCATCTAAAAGGAGAGACCATAATTGAGCAAATTCTTGCACACCATCAGGCTCTAGGTAAGCCTATAGGGCATTTTCTTAATTAGTAATTCATGGGAGGAGATTACAGTCCATTACTATTGGGAACATACCTGAAGTGATACTGGGATTTATAAGAAAGCAGCTTGTGCAAATCATGCAAAGCAAATCAGCAACTAGCACTCTTCCTTGGTGTTTGTCAGCTACTGCGTCCAGGTTCCTGATATGCTTGACCTTCTGTCCTGACTTATTTTAATGATAAACTGAGATATCAAAGCATAAGCTAATTAAACATTTTCCAACTTGATTTTTGGTCATGATGTTTCAGCCTAGCAATTTTGACCATGCAAGAAAAGTTGTTACTAGGATAGAGGGTATTGCTGATAGAGATCTAACCATGTTTTAGGGATGATTGTGTACGGAAGTTGGAATTTTGGGCTAAAAAGATCTACTGACTATTGGAAAATCAATAAGTTGTTCTGTAGTAGTATGGAAGATATGAATGCTGAGAACAGTACAGATGATGGAGACCTGGCTTGTGAAGATTCAGAGCTAAGCAAAGTCTCTACTGACTTGTGTGAAGAATCTGTAGTATCTAATCAACTGTAACTGAAGAGTCACGATAAATAACAAGAGTTATTGAAGTTACCGGGACAATTGATATTGGTTAGCTAGAGATGAGAGATTACATATTATTAAGAAGAAAGAAGCTTTATTTAGGTAAACTCTTTTTGGGAAGTGTTTCCTCAGGAACAGCAAACAGAAGATGTGTTCCAGAGGTTGTGGTCAGTTTGTGCTTCATGATGATAGCTAAACTTAGAGGTATAGGAGTCATCTAAGTAGTACTGTTTTTCTAGGCATGAAAGGATGCTGAACAACTGCTGAAGATTGGACACTGTGAGGCCAGTCTGGTGTCCCTAAAGGGAACCCAGAAGAGACGATTAGTCAAAGTGCAGCCCAGTTGCAGCAAAGAATACAAAATCTTTGACAATGCGAGTACCATAGGATGACTACCAACAGCAGCAGCAGTGATGAAGGGCAGGCCACCTGAAGCTGGATATACAAGCTGTTTGGGTTGCAGAGATCAGAACTGGAGAAGTGACTCAAGACCCTTGTTGGAAGATCGAAAAGTGTGAGTGAATCCCAGATAATTGAATATTGAACTACTTATATCTACTTGTATTGTTTGAGTTTGAGTTTGTTTTGCTTAGATAGTGACTGGGCTCTGGTTTCTCCCTCTTGAAGAAAAATGTAATCTAGGAGAAACTATGTGGCCATGTCTGCATAAATGCGGAGCAACTGCAAAGTATATCTGCAGGAGGACCTAACTGAAGACTGCCTGAGTGATCAAGGATTGTTGATGCAGACAATGCCAGCCAGTCAAGAACTGCTGTTTAGAAGAGATGATTTCTTGGGACGACTGGTGTGCACTTGGAGGGTATTACAGGAGCTTTCAGCAGCATTCAGATGAGCTTGCTACTGGAGTTTGTGTTGTTGATTCTGTGCCACCTCATGTCCAATTCCCAAGGGCAGGAAGTTTCAGGCAGTAAGTAGTTCAGGTCACAGGCAATAATGTAATTTAGTTTTAATGTTTACAGGAGCCCACAGATGAAAGATATCCCACATTTAAAAGGGATTTTTGATTTTTAAATGAGATTGTATATTTTAAAAATAAAGATCTATTAATATGTTTGAATTTGTAAAGACTGGGGAACTTTTAAAGATAAATATTTGATAGTATGATGTTAATATTAACTTGCCTTCATGGACTTGAGAAAGGAGAGATTATAATTGAAAAGTGCTGTGTGTGTCAAATTGACAAAGGGTTAAATTTACTGTCTAGATATACATAAACTTGACAAGATAAAGTCAACAGAGAAGACAGAGACAAACTGAGAAAATCTCTCCGTAAGGTTGAGCTCTATGCAAACATGTAGAGCGTTGCCTTATTAGTGTTTGATGCGTGATATCCAGCTAATTAGTTGGTGCCCTTTCTGGGTTGTTGGTCCTAGATTCCATAACAAAGCAGGCTGAGTAAACCACGAGGATTAAGCCAGTTTGTAGCACCCATTCATGGCCTCTGACTCAGGTCCTGCCTCCAGGTTTTACAGTGCTTGATTTTCTGTCCTAACTTCCATTAATGATAAACTGTGATACAGCAGCATAAGCTAAATAAATCCTTTCCTCCTCAACTTGATTTTTGGTCATGGTGTTTCACCACCGCAAGGGTAGACCTAACTAAGACAAGTTCCAAGTCTTGAGTGTTAGGATTACAGACATGAATGCCAATGACCTGCTTTACACAATATTTGGGATCAAATCAAGGCTTTGTGTGTGCTAGACAAACATTCTAATAGCTGAACTATGACTTTATCCATTTACTGTGTAATATAGGAGGAATGTCTGTTCCTGAAGAATCTACTGCATTCATGAAAAAAGATATTCAACTTCATTAATGATATCTTGTTGGACCTAGCACATTGATTATAAAACACTGGTAGTTTATATTTTTGGAATTGTAAGTTTCATTTGGCATCATTTCACTGAGAACTTTTTTTTGTATTTTCTTATCTCTTTCTTCCATCATCATCTTTTGTGTATTCATGAATTAACTTATTTTATATACTCTACATACTTTACACTTTCCCTCCTTTCCCTTTCTAACTAATTTAATAGCTTTCAAATCACTAATTATGTATTTATTAAACAACTTATTAAAATTTAAATTTTCTTAAGGGATATATATATATATATATATATATATATATTAATTACTCAGTAGCTAGTGCCAGAGAAAAATAATTATAATATAAAAAATAAGTTATGTGACAGAATAAATAGAACATAATAAGGCAGGGGTAATTTTTATTTACAGTGTGCTTTCTTCTAAAAGTTCACTATGTAAATGCACAATTTATTAAATGTATTCCTTTGGGCTTAACCACTTTTCCTGCCAGTAATCATTGAAGAAATTGTTCTAAAGAAACGCAGAGCCATCCACCAAATCTTCTGATACTATTGTGGACTTCATTGCTGATTCCCTTCAGAATTCATGTGTTTATCCCTTAGGTCCCCTTGTGATAATATTGCAAATTAATCATTGACAGATAATTATTTTATTATCAAGCAATATAGTGAATGCCACGGGTAGATTAGACATCTGATAATTTATATGCTTTTTGATATTTTGCTAGATCCAAGCTAATGTATATATCATCCAATAAATCTAATGTAATAAGTAATACCTAGAATCCAAGACTCCTTGTGCAATAACTTCCAATGCATTCTAATAACATGCATGTTGTACACACTTAATATTTATATTATGGCCTTTAGTACTCAGTGTAATGTATAATTTAAAGTTTGCTTTCAATCCAGTTGTCCTAGTAAATAAGTGGAATAAATCTTGGTCTCATTGCTTCATATCTGCCTGTTGTGTTTCACATAGCCTACCAATATGTGTCTGGATAGTGTATAAAGATATGAACATGAAACCACTGATCTCATTATTCATCCATCTTTAGTAATTGTGAAAAACTTCCATTTTTATCATTCCAGAGTTAATAATTAGCTTTGTCAATTGTCTTTACTTAGTTTGAGCATTTTTTTCTTATTTATCATCTATTCATTTACATATTACTATTAGAGTGCTTGTCTGAGACAGGCTCTTATTCTGTAACCCAAAGCAGCTCAGAGTCATTGCAATTCTGTGGCCTTAGCTTCATGAATACTGATAAGGTATGTGAGTACTGTCTCTTCCTACCTTATGATACTTTTTAGGAAATAGTAATTGCAAAACTTAATGACCTTTACAATGTCATTTACATGGATCAGAGGTTATTTTTAATTATATTTTGTTTTCAGATAATTAATTATAAATCTGTTCTTTAAAATATCTTAATCCTCAAAAATTATTGGGTTTTGTTTTTAAAGCAATTATTTTGATCCATGAACTGAATAACATGTAATAATGCTAAACCTACATTATTCCCCTCAGCATCAACTTATCTCCTAAGAACTCATTTATTAAAATCAGTGCTCTTTTTTCTTCTATAAATCACCTATTTTTCCTACAGAGTGTCTTACCCTCCCTCATCCATTCTGCTTTACTACAGCTGTTTTTGTCCTTTTTATTTGTTACTTGTGTCTTTTTCATCTGTTTGTTTGTTTCCTTTCACTAGACTCTCCTTATTTTGCTCATTTCTCAAGACTCTGTGACTTCCTGCAGCCTTCCCATATTCTTGATTCCTTAAGATTCTACTATCTTAGTTAGCATTCCCACCAGCAATGGAGGAGTCTTCTTCTTTCTGCACATCCTCCCCAACATGTGCTCTCACCTGAGTTTTTTGATCCTTCCCGTTCTGATTGGTGTGAGGTGGAATCTCAAGGTCATTTGGATTTGCATTTCCTTGATCACTAACGACTTTGAACATTTCTGTAAGTGCTTCTCAGCCATTCCAGATTCCTCTGTTAGGAATTCTCTGTTTAGTTTTATACCCCATTTTTTTAAAAAAAATATTTATTTATTTTATGTATATATGAGAGCTCTATCTACATGTACATCTACATGCCAGAAGAGAACATCATATCACATTATAGATGGTTGTGACCCAAAATGTGGTAGCTGGGAATTGAACTTAGGACCTTTGGAAGAGCAAACAATACTCTTAACTACTGAACCATCTCTCTAGCTCCTGTATACACCATATTTTGATTTGGTTGTTTGGTTTCTTGATGGCTAGCTTCTTGATTTTTTAAAAATGTTTTGGATATTTGCCCTTTATAAGATGTGGGGTTAATAAAGACTTTCACAATCTGTAGGTTGCTTATTTGTCCCTTGGCTATGTCCTTTGCCTTACAGAAGCTTTCCAGTTTCACGAGGTCCTATTTATCAATTCTCGATCTTAGAGCCTGAGCCATTGGAGTTCTGTTAAGGAAATTTCCCCCTGTGCCAGTGAGTTCACGAACCTTCCCCTCTTTCTCTCCTAATAGGTTCAGTGTATCTAGTTTTATGTTGAAGTCCTTGATCCACTTGGACTTGAGCTTTGAGCATGGTGATATGGGTTTGCATACTGGTAAAACCACTCTGGAAATCAATTTGGAGGTTCCTCAGAAAACTGGAAATAGTTTACCTGAAGACCGAGCTATATCACTCTTGGGCATATACCAACAAGATGCCCTGCCATGCCACAAGAGTACATGCTTCACTATGGTCATAGCAGCCTTATTTGTGATAGCCAGAGGCTGAAACAAACCATATGTCCCACAACAGAAGAATGGATACAGAAAATGTGGTTCATTTACACAATGGAATACTACTCAGCTATTTAGAACAAGGATATCATGAGTTTGCAGGCAAATGGATGCACCTAGAACATATAATCCTGAGTTAGGTAACTCAGACCCAAAAGGATATGCATGGTGTGTACTCACTCATGAATGGATATTAGTCAAAAAAGTACAGAATTCCCAGGATGGAATCACAGAACTCAAGAAGGCTAACAAGCTGAAGGGCACAAGCAAAAATCTCTCAATCCCACTTGGGAAGAAGAAGAAAGCAATTACAGGAGGGGAGAGGGAGGAGGAAACCTGGGTGGGAAAGGCAACAGTGAAGGGAAGAGGGGAACATGGTTAGGTATTAGGGGAGAGAACAGGACTGAAGCCCTGAGGCCATTATAAAAATCAAAATAGGCTACCTTGGGATGTTGGAGGTAGGGGGATCATCTAGAATGTACCAGAGACCTGGAATGTGAGAGACTCTCTGAACCTAAAGGGAGGGACCTAAGGTGAAATGCCCAATTATGGGTAAAGGGAACTTGTAGAGTCCACCTCCAGTAGAAAGACAGGGCATCAAGTGTAGGGATGAGGTTGCCATCCCACAGTCAAAAACTATGACTTAGAATTGTTCCTGTCTGAAAGAACTGCATGGACAAAAATAGAGAAGAGCCTGAGGGAAAGACGGTCCAGTGACAGGCCCAAATTGAGATCCAGTTCAGGAGGGCCCAATGCCTGATACTATTACTGATTCTATGGTTTTCTTGCAAACAGGGGCCTATCATGACTGCTCTCCAAAAGCTCCAACAAGCACCTGAAAGAGTCAAATGAAGATATTTACACCCAACAAATGGACAGAAGCTGGTGACCCCTGTGGTTGAATTAGGGAAAAGCTGGAAGAATCTGAGGAGGAAGGAGACCCTATAGGAAGAACAGCAGTATCAACTAACCTGGACTGAGCCACCAACCAGACAGCATACATCAGCTGATATGAGGCCCCCAACACAAATACAACAGACGACTGCCGGGTCTGGACTCAGTCAGAGAAGATGCACCTAACCCTAAATTGACTCGGTACCCCAGAGTGGTGTGGGGAGGTCTGGTTGGGTGGGTGGGGGTTGGGGGAGTCCTCTTAGAGACAAGTCAGGGTGGAAGTGGATGTCGGACAGTTGGAGGGTGGACTGGGAGTGGGACAAAGTCTGGACTGTAAGAAACGATTAAAGAATAAATATAAAATAAAAAAGAATTCCACATTCTCTTTCATGGACACTTTTGTTCTGTCATTATTTCATACTGAGAGTGTAATTTCTGTCAAACATTGTGTGTCGGGTTGATAAGAGGTGGAGTTGTGATGGTTAATTTGCCAGTTTGTCAAAATCTAGCGTCACCCGGGAAGCAAATCTCAATGAGGGATTTTGTACATGACAACTGTCAATGGCATGTCTGTAGATTGTCTTATCTTAGAAGAGGTGGGACGACTCTATCACTATGGTCAACACTCTTTTGTAAGATGATCACCTCTACAAGAATAGATTCTGCAAGTTTAAATAAAGTCTTTCTATTTCACTCTTTACCATGGATATGACATAACTAGAGTCTGTTTTGGTGAGAGGAAGTAGTAGTTAAGTATAACAAGCATAACACTGAATTCCCACATTCATTTGCTCAATTCATATATGATTTTCTCTATCAAATATGGATTGTGCTATTATGTCCATAGATCAAATTTAATGTAACATTTTAGAAATGTGTATTTCCTCATGTTACCTTATTCTATTGTACATAGAGGTGGCTATCAGCAGCTCATGACTTTAGGTTGGATTAATTCAAAAATTATAATAGGAATACATATGTGAAATGAATACTGAATCTCAGCATTCATGCACTGTTTATACCTACTTATCATTCTTACAGAATGGAAATTAAAATTATTTGGCCTTCAGTGAAAGTAACCGATAATGTCCTAGTAAAACTCACAAAGGCTATCAAACAATTAGATATCACAGGGCTCACAGTGAGTTATCACAATTCAACTTAAAATTTTTCTTTTAAAACTCTCTATTCTGTTTTTATTTTACTTTTTAAAAATGATATTCTTAGAGAATATTTACTAACATTGGTACATCAAAAATAGCTTCTGTTTGTTTATTATGTGTTGTTTGTAGATTTCAAATAAACACTGACCCTTCATTTTGGCAGTCAGTCTTAAACAATTTGGCTGTAAGCCTAGTGAGCCCCATAGATACAAGCTAAATAAAGCTCACATATGTCCTATATTAAATGTTGCCATATTTTGATGCTTAGTACATTCCACTGGAGCTGAAGTGCTAATTTCTGTGTGTATCCAAATCACTCTGTTAATCAAGACTAACTTTAGAATTTCTTTTTTTGTGAATTTTCATTCCTTACTTATTAGTGAAAGGACCCCTTCCGTCCCCTTACACAGCACTCTGAGCCTGTTTTAGGTCATTTTCTAAAACAGCTTTTAATTAAACCAGTGACAAAATACTGATTTTGGCCAAGTAAAGTACTTTATTACAGATCATTTTTCTCAAAACTTTATCTCGAGAAATACTGACAAAATAGTTTGTCTACAAAATAAGAATACTTATTTTCATGTCCCTAATAATTTTTATCCTTAAAACCCATCAGAACTTCTTCATTTTTGTATCTGATTTTCTCTTTTCCTCTACAATCATAAATATATACATATTTATCCAATGTATAATATATATTATTTATAAAACACATATTAAAACATATATGTATAGAAAGTATAAATTATACAGTGAATTCAACTATTTACATTTTAAAATAAAGTAATAGATGAACAAATTTGCATATATGGAATCCATGATGATGTCTTCTATTAAGGTGTTATTCAAAATTTTACTTGGGAAATTATCAAAAAGTCATATTAAGATGAATAAATAAGTGGATGGATTAATGTTTTCTATGATTTTCTTAGAGTGCATATATATATATATATATATATATATATATATATATATATATTGTTCTCACATTTTAACACTAACGAACTAAATTAATAGCTAGGTTTGCACTCAATGTACTCATAGTATCTAATGAAAAGAACACCATTTGTCTATAATTAGGCAATTTCTCAGTGGTTTTGTATGTAACAGAAATCTAATTGTGTACTTTGTTTTGGTTTAAAAATATTCACAATAAGGTAAATCCTGAGACACTCAAATTATATTTTTTGTACTCCCTAAATAACGTGTGGTTTGGTAACAGCACACTATACAATTACACTCTTAGGATTTTGTTTTTTACTTTGACCTTGCTGAACACAATTACATTTTTATTCTGGCTCCTTATACTAGGTGATTATCTTTAATATTTTCATTATTTGCATTTCTCATTTGGACCACTGAATTCTGAGAACATCCTGTCAAATGTGTTTTTACAAACCACATGCCTAATATTATGGATATCAAATTTATATATGATTAATTAATAGTTAAATTTTAATACTATAATTATAACTTGGTATTTTTAATAAATTTAAAATTAGATTGTTATTATTTTAATATTATAAATCAATCCTTATATTCATGTACCTTTTATAAGGTACATGGTTTTGATACTTTCATATCTTTCTTTAGTTAAAATTGTAGATATTTTAAGATACTTAATTTTTATATTTAAATTATTTACCCTTTTGATACTGTTTCTAAATGTTTAAACATTTTGATTTACATTAGAAAGATGCAAGTTATTGGTTAAAATTAATGTAGAAAAAGAAAATATATTCTTTTTATGAACTGTTAAAATTTTTGCACTATTCAAGTTGTGGATTCACAAACCTTAAATATCATACAATAGAATGAAAAATAATAATATTAATATTTTAAAAATGTTAATGATGACTTTTGTCAGATTCGAAGATAGAGACAATTATTTATCAAAGAAATTCTTAGCTTATTTTTTTCTTGAAGTTTTGTTCAGGCAGTGATTGAAGGCATTCTCTACTCTTGTAGTTTCATAAAAGACTTTTGGCATTATTGACCTGTGATGTACTCAGTGCAATGACTGAGCAAACAGAAAGGATTAAGGCTCCAGTGACAGATAGAAAGTAGGAAGGTATTAGAAAACAATGGCTTCTTCTCTCTATGAATAAGAAAGCACAATGATGCCATCTAGAGAAGCTGGCTCAGGCTCAGAGACTCCATTTTGGTTAGTGGTACACTCATCTCATAGGAAGAATTTGTAGCTCAACAGGCTTTTTCTATCTCCTACCATTTTAGTATTAACTATCTTTATACCCCACGGCTCAAAGCCTATAATAGGTTTCACAAATTTGGTATGGCTCAGAGCCCTCATTTAAACTGTGTAGTGACTACCTCCCTGGTTTAAACTACTGGTATCAGCACTATCAGGGATAGCGGAAAGAACAAATATACTTCAGATGTCTTTTGCCAGGCTTAATTAGGGTAGGGCTAGAACCATCTTGATAAAATTCAACTTTTTACTTTTGCAAACCAAATGAAGTATGTAGAAATTTTTTGTTATAACCTTGCTGTTTTTAGTGCAGGGTTTTGAAATATGCATTAAAGTGAGACTATGAGTGTTTTATATTCAGTCCGTTGTTAGAAAAGATTAAGTCTATCATTACTAACACTGTTACACAGATAACTCTGAAATAGGAATTTAAACTTTAATTATCATAGAAATTAAAGAATATTAATATTGGAAATAGACTCGATTTTAAGCAATGGTTTTCCCACCAAAGCTCTGTACATATTAAACCACTCTCCTTAAGGAGTTGTTGAATAAAATAAGTCTCTAAAATATTCTTTTAAAGATGTCAATTATTAAAATAAATTTGTGTAGCTGGTTCTTCAGGCACTGAAGGGATGGCTCAGAAGGTAACAACAATTTCTGTTTCTGCAAGGTACATCAGTGATTCCCAGAACCCTCACTTGATACTTCTTAAAAACTTGTATACCTAGTTACACGGATCCAATATCATCTTCTGGCATGTATAGGAAACATGCATATACCCAGTACACTCTGATGCAGTCATTTATTCCATGATAAATCTTTATCTTAGAGAAGAGTTCATAAGCCACAGGTTGTTTGTTGTATAGTGAGATGAAACATGTCATCCTCCTCAGAAGCTTGTTAAGCTCAGGGAATAAAAAGCACAAAACATTCAGGAAGTCCCCAAACCTAATCAGATACAATAGGGCTTCTTCCTCTGTGAAAATATGAACACTAAACTAGCCTCTTGGACCAGCTAAGCATTCAATGAGAGATTAAGAGAAGCCAAGCTCACTGGAAGACTTTAAGACAAGCTGAGCTGCCCAGAAAAAGATCACACAAACTACAGTGCCTGAAAGACATTGTCACTCAGAAGCTAGAATGTTAAGCAGTAAAATACAGGTCTCCATATTTTACGATCTGTTATTTCTGCTAGGATCAGGTGAGCTTGTGGTGATGCCACCATCTTGGTATCATTTATATTCCTCTAAGCAACCACTTACTTATTCTTCTAATGATATCCCCAATAAAACATATCATTTACCAACTGAACTTTGCCATTATCCTTACTTTGGTCTGCCCTTGTTGCACTCTCTGGGGTAATCAGACAATTGTTTATCTCGGCTCACCAAAAATATCATAGAGCATATACATACATACCAGCTATGTACAGATACATACAAATAAAAACAAAAAAAGTCTCCTTTTTCACCCCATATACAACTTTATTTTCCCTTCCTTCTGAAAAGATAGTAGGACTAAGTTACAAGGCATCAACCCATAGGTTTATAATTGAAATTCTGACATAATTTCAACTAGAATAACAAAATCTTCTCTCTATTATGTTGGTTGCCGAAAAAGTAAATAACCAAGTATTTAAGATAAGATGAGCTGAATAGTTTTATGTCTATTTGACACAAGCTAAAGTCATTTGAGAGGAGGGAATGTCAGTTAAGAAGATGTCTCCATACAATATAAGGGTGTACCTGTAGGAATTTTCTTAATTCCTGAATGATTGACTGAGGGCCCAGCTCATTGTGGGTGATGCTATTTCTGGGTTCTATAAGAAAGTAGATTGAGCAAACAAGGGGAAACAAGTTAGTAAGAAACTTCACTTCATGATCTCTGCATTAGCCTCTGTCTCCAAGTTCTTGTCCTTAATGAGTTCCTGCCCTTATTTCCTTTGATGATGAACTGCTATAGGAATCTATGAGAGAAATAAAACTTTTCCTCCTCAAGTAGCTTTTGATTATGGTATTTTATCACAGCAATAGTAACCACAATGAGAGACCTGACCATGTTGTTTTTAGGATTGTGGAAAAAGTTTCGAAATTTGGCAAGAAGGACATTGAGGTTTCAGACCTTAGTGAATTGCTCTTTGAAAGTTGGGAAGACAACAATGTTGAGGCCAAAGCAAACTATATAGAACTGGCCTGTAAATTTTCAGAGGAAACGCAGGTGGAGGTATTGTTTCCTTAATTGGTTCTTGACTGTGTCAATAAAAAAGTAGAAGCCAATCACTGGGTGAAGTGAAAAAGGTGGGACTTCCAAGTTCCAGAGGGAAGAAAAAAGGGAATGAGAAAGAGGATCAGGCTGTGGAGCAGATAGGAAGCTGCAGACATGTAGTCTCTCAGGGAACCAATAGTTTGTAGCCACTGCAGGCAGCTTCGGATGCCAAGAATGATGGCTCAAGATAGTCTTCACACAGGCATTGAGTTATCTGGCTACTTTTAAAATATCTAGGCTGTCTGTTGTTTTCCATCCTTGGTGACTAAGATGGGCTGGAGAAAAGGCACAGCTGGGGTTGACATTGGCAGCTTGGCTGAGCTAGCCATGGGGTGGTTGATAGTTGGAGAGCAATAGCAGCTCCCAGCTTTCCGGAAAAGTGTCAGCTGGCAATTAGCAGAGGTGAGTAAGGTGGGTCACTGCTGATCACAAAGCCTAGCTGGGAGTGCAGAAAGAGCTCTCAAGAAACAAGTGTGTTTTGAAAATTACATACCTCAGATGGCTTCCTATGTCGTAGGTGAGAATCCAGTATTAATTTAGCAGTCTCAGATTAATTGCACACAGTGAAACAGGTGTGGAAGGAAGGGGAAAATTGGTTTCTCTGCAAGTGGTGCTGAGTCACGTGGCTCCAGCAAGCAGGAATCTTAAAGAAAAACACAGGGACAGTCTCAACTCACAGGCTCTAAGTTCCCCTGCTGTGAAAAGAGACAAGATGGCTGCTCTGAGGCAGAGAGCCAAACAGTAAAAGCGGCCAGTTTCCTACAAGCAGGTAATCATAAGATAAAATTCTAAGTTTGGTTTAATTGTTTTTATAGAAGAGAATACAAATTTTGCTGGAGCCACTAGGGAAATTCTACCTGCAGTTTGGAACTAATGCAAAGGGTTTGAGCCCAGAGGAGCTGGGAGGCCCTGCTGTGCAAGCACAGTAGGCAGACAGGAAAGCCTGCTGCCTCCAATAAAAGATACAAGGAGATTGTATGACAAGCAAACAAACAAATAAATAAATACATGCTTTAGGGAAGTCTTGAAGATGTCGTGGAGGATAACTCATTTTCTTCTGACATGGGCTCTACAGGAATTTTGGATTATATTTCCTGCCATGACAGAAGAAGCCTGAGAATAGGCTTATACAGTAAGCAAAAGGTTTTTAGGGACAGTAGGGTGATTGAAAACTAAAATGCTTTAGGGAAGTCTTGAAGTCTTGCAAGATAACTCAATTTCTTTGAATGTGGGCTCCATGGGAATTCTGGGTTAAATATCCTGGTATGACAGATTAGGAAAAGCCTATGAATAGACTCATACAGTATTTGTTTAGTTTATTTGTTTTGAGTTGTTTTAATTAACAAAAGGGAAATGATTTGGATTTTTGTGGTTACATTATTCCTCTGGGAGAGAAGTCAAGCTAAAAGTCTTTTTGGTTACTTGCTAAAGGGCATTTTACTTTGAGAGAAAGGCTCTACTTTTGTATTCACAGTAAGAAAGAATAACCTCTGGACCCCTTCCAGAATTGTATGGATCAGATATGACAGACTGAGACCCCCTGAAGAACTAGAAAAATTCAGAGAATCAAACAGGACAGGTAAAGATTCGTTGTGCCATCCTCCACATGGCATAAGTGAAAACTTATGATTGGCTCATAAAATGACAGCTGTCTTTCACATGTTCATACATGGAACAGAATTTCATTCTTAACTAGTCTATGCACCCTACACAGACTAACAGAATCCATGCAGATATTGTAATGGTACTTAATTTCTGTTTTGAGATTT
Organism: Grammomys surdaster; assembly: GCF_004785775.1. Taxonomy (NCBI): domain Eukaryota; kingdom Metazoa; phylum Chordata; class Mammalia; order Rodentia; family Muridae; genus Grammomys; species Grammomys surdaster. The sequence goes on from NW_021604698.1 coordinate 2,737,717, forward strand.
GTATATTGCAGAGTGTACAGCTTTGGTGAGATTCATCCTCAGACATGCTGAACTGACCTACATGGACTCCCAGTGCCATGGATTCCAGTTTGTCTTGCCTCATTCAACATTTCAGACAGATCTAGTCAGAACTTTAGGCATCAGAAACTGCATAACAATTGCTGGCTTGACTTTCTTAAGGCCTAACCAAATCACATATTTTTTCCTACCCTTTCCCTCCCCTTCAAAGATATTTCATTGCCCCAGCAGGGTAACATGAAGAGTCCATCAGACCAATTCCCTGGGTTTGGGAGTCTGTACAATTTTGAACATGGAGGAAATATGTGGAATTGGTTGTGTAGCCATAATCTTAATTGATACAAATCTTCAAAAATTGATGCAATGTTAAAACTAAGTTTTCTAATTGCTTAGTATCTCTGCAGAATATTAAACTTTATCTATATTGTCTTCCCCCCAAAAACAAAAACAAAAACAAACCCAAAAAACTAAGTTTTCTTACATTGGAACATTTCATTGGCAGTAATTTCTTATATTGATACAAACTTGGGATTAATATTATTACCCTTAGTCAGGCATTATGGCTATGCAACTCATCTATGAATTCAAGGCTTATACCCAGTCATTCTAACTACTATTACAAACCACTTTTAGATGATTAAGCAATAGGAGCTTATGGTCAGATAGCAAATGCATGGTTCTGGGTTAATTGAAAAAAGGGTGATTTCGAGATATTTTAATTAGAAGTAGCTGAGTGTAGACAAGTTAATAGTCAGATATACTTTAGATAGATAGATGATAGGATAGATAGATGATAGATAGATAGATGATAGATAGATAGATAGATAGATACATAGATGATAGATACATAGATAGATAGATAAATAGATAGATAGATAGATAGATAGATGATAGTTAGATAGATGATAGATAGATAAATAGATGATAGATAGATGATAGATAGATAGATAAATAGATAGATAGATAGATAGATAGATAGATAGATAGATAGATAGATAGATGATAGATAGGTAGACAGAATATCTTCAAAAGCATCAGAAATCCACATAATTGACATTTAATATTATTTCTTTATTAAGGATCATTTGACTACAAGGCATGTCTGTTCATGACAGTACCTCCTTTTTGGTTCAAAGAAGATTTGAACATCTTCACCTCCAGTCAAAGGTGCGTTAATGTTAAGGCACCCACTGTGCAGAAGTTGCCCATTTCATGTACAGACAATACTGCCCAGAGAAGATCCAATTTTGCAGAATAGTTGACTCCCGACTTTGTTGAGACAAGGACTGTAGCCCTTCATTTTTCTGCATGATAAATCTGTCAGATAGATGATCCTTGGCCAGAAGGCTGGAGATAGATGCTCTTGGATTCTGAAAAATTGGAGAATGTCCAGATAGTCAGATGTCTCTACATCGGGTTAAGTTTGGAAGCTATATTTTGCGCTTCCTATGCTTTCAGATAATATTTAGTTGTACACGGATTTCTGAAGGGGTTGAAGACTAGTTGTAGTCTCTTCTTCCAACTGGAGATGCTTAACATAGAGAGTGTTTATAGAGTAGACGGCATGGTTTTCAAGTAATGGTACAGGCTAAAATTCTAAATAATCCAGGGATAGAGTCATCATTTGTTTAGTTAGGAAATATGGTAAAGTACTTTATCTAAATTGACAAGTTGATGGACTGTGTATCATTTGTGCCTAACACTGTGACATTTACTTACCTGTTTTGTTTTGTACAAGTTATAGATGGGAAAAGAAGTTTTTTTCATTTCTTTTTTATTAGACAGAAAAGGTGAAATATAGGTGGAAGTATTGTTTTAATAATTGTTTCTTGATTGTGTCAATAAAAAATGTAGAAGCAAATCTTTGGGCTATGGGAAAAATGGTGGGAATTCCAAGACACGGGGGAAAAAAGAAAGGGGATGATGGATGAGAATGAGGAGTCAGATCAGGCTGTGGAGCAGATAGAAAGCTGCAAACATGTAGGTCTCTCAGGGTACCCATAATTTTAGCTCACGCAGGTGGCTGCAAAGGTCAAGGAGGATGGGGCAAGATATTCTTTACCCAGCCTTTGAGTTATCAGGTCAGCCTTAAAAGATATAAATCTCTAGGGTTGTCCTTACATGGGGCAAAAGAGAGCTAGGTGAGATTGCCTTTGTTGTGCGTCTGGCAAAGGACAAATAGAGACTGGAGAATTTTGACAAAGCTACTCATGGGAGATGAGTGAGATGGCCATTGACAACATGGGGCAAAAAGTACCCTGTGGTGCTGGGGAAACCACCAGCCAGCAACATGGCAGTGGGTGTACTTGGAGCATAGCCAGGAACTCAAGAAAGTGTTAGCTACATATGGCCTGTGAGTTGCATCTTGGGCATTTCAAGGTTCTGGGCTAATATCCAATAATCAGTGAGTGAATACCATGTGTGTTCTTTTGTGATTGGTTTACCTCACTCAGGAAGATAATTTCTAGTTCCATCCATTTACCTAGGAACCTCTCGAATTTGTAGGGGTGATTCAGTCCTTCTTAGAAGGAGCAACAAAATACTCAAGGGAGCAAATATGGAGACAAAGTCAGGGACAGAAACTGAAGGAGGGGCCATTTCAAGACCACTCCACCTGAGTATCCATCCCATGTGTAGTCACCAAAGGTAGATGCTGATGTGGAAGTCAGGAAGTGCATGCTGATAAGAGCCTGATATGGATGTCTCCTCATAGGTCTTCAAGAGTCTGACATATTCAGAGGCAGATGCTCACAACTAGCCATTGAACTGATCATGGGGTTCTCAATGGAGGAGTTAGAGTGAAGACTGAAGGAGCTGAAAGGGTTTGTGGCACCATGAGGAGAGCAACAATACCAACCAACCACAGCTCCCAGGGTCTAAACCACCAGCCTGGGAGCACTTAGGGAGGGATCCAGGGCTTCAGATGAATTCGTAAGAGTGGAGGGCCCTGCTGGGCATAGGTGGAAGAAGAGAACCTTGACCTCATGAAGGCTGGATGCCCCAGGGGGTGGGAATTTGAGGGTGGGGAGGTGGGAGTGGGGGAGTAGATAGAGGTTACATCCACAGAGAAGAGGGAGGAGGGGTGAGGGGATAAGGGGTTCCTGGTTGGGTGGGGGATGGGGTAAGGGGACAACATAGGAAATGTAAATAAAACATCCAAAAAAAAACAGAAAAAAAAAAGAAAAAAAAAGAAAGTGTTAGCTAGCTGTGGGGGCTGGATAAATGGCAGGCCAGTGGCTGCTGATCACAGAGTCAAGCTAGAACAAGTGTGTTTTTTCAAATTACATGCAAGAGGGAAATTTAAAGACTCTATCATGGCTATTTTTTATTTTAAGTTGAGAATCTGTAGTTCTGGTTAGCAGAGGCTGAAGAATTGGACTTGATTAGCAAGAGGCCAGAACCAGTAAAGGAAAACCTTTGCATTTCTGTTACTGATACAGTAGATTCTGGTGAGCTGAGGCTAAGATAGCTGTGGCTAAGAAGAAACTAGTGTCATCTAGGTAAAGTCTTCTGGGATGCGTTTACTCAGAATCCTTACACAGAGCTGTATTTCAGACATGGCCATGGTTGTACTCAGTACAGGAAAGTGAACAGGAGTCCACTGTTAAGATACTGAATTTTTAAATTTATTTTAAATTTTAGAAGAAACCGGTTTTTGGGTTTTGGTTTTGTTTTAAGTTAAGGCTGAATTTTAAACTATGTGGATATGGAAAGTCTGTGGGAAGTTTTGGGTTTGTAAAATGTTCTATATTGTGATAATAATATTAATGTATCATTTTGTAGATGGAAAGAAAAGAAAAAATATGACTTAACAGTAATGCATTTGTATATTAAGTTTACAAGTGGTCAATTGTTCTGGCTAGTTTTATAGTTTTATATCAACTTGAAATAAGCTAATGTAATTTGAGAAGATCAGTTAAAAAAAACACCTCCATAAGATCAGGCTCTTTGGAAGCCTGTAGGACAGGCTTAAAGTTAGTGGTCAATGGCTCTGCGCCTTGCCACTGTGGATGGTGCTTTCTTTGATCTTGGGGTCTCCAATACCATAAGAAAGTAGCTCAAATAACCCCATAAGCAACTTTCCTTCATTAGTTTGATATTAACTTCTGCATCCAGGTTACTACCCTTTCACGCTCTCACTTGTTTGTGTGATGAACGGTTATATGGAACTTTAAGCAAAACAAACCCTTTCTTTCCCAAGGAGCTTCTAGTTATGATGATTTATCAAACCAATAGTAGCTCTAATTGAAACACATGTTCTGGGATTTTGGTTGATGGCAGAGGACAGGAATATTATTCTAAATGGAACAACTCAATTCTCTTAAAGGTGCCCCTCTGACAATGATCAAGACACACAAATGTCCTCATTTATATTACAAATTATTACAATGAAAATAGTTATTTTACATTTTTCTTTAAAGTTCATAATTGGACTCAAAATAACTTCATCATCATGCTCCTTATTTTTCCCCAAAATGAATGATTTAGTCTTTACAAAAACTAAGAATATACCTAGTAAAAACCAGCAATAGGTATTACATAATAATCTCAATGTGACAGGTTAAAAAGTAGTATGACAAGGTCTATTTTGACTATGGCCATATTGCATCTATTCCCACCTCAGAAGTGTATATGGAGTGTTCTAGCTACTTATCTAGTCTCTTTGTGTTCCTTAGATTGTAAGCTCTTTTGAGAAGAGATGCCCCAAGTTAATCATCTCTGACTTTTCTGCATGAAGACATGTCTTCTGAAATTAAAGCTGTAGATGCAAAATAAATAAATGATTTTAAAATTGGCCTTTAATTATATATTATTTATATTGTCTGTGTAGCATGTATCTATTGAATCTGTATACTATCTTTCTGTAATTGGTAATTTTGTATACTAGAGGTGTTTCTGGTGATATTTTGTATCATTTTTTATTAACTGTACCATGGAATAATGAAATACTATTTTTCACCAGGGCATAATATGACCATCATCCCTAAATAATGTTCAGAAACACAGATGCTGTTTTTTTATAGTGGAAATGATACGTCTGTCATCATGTGTTTATTATTTTTGTACTTCAAAATGAGCACATCATCTTATCAATATTAGAATGAATACAAACTTCATACACTTAAAGTGTTTACATGATTTTTATTCAAAATGTGTTTGAAACACATTCTGACACATTGTTTCTTTAATTATTCTTTTAATAAATTTAATCTGATAATATGTTAAAAGTTTATGTCAAAAACATTAGAAAGAGTAAGCTTGAAATATTTCACTAAAACAGTTGTATATATTTTTACAAATAGTATTATAATTGAGATTGTTGAATGCACAACATCAATGTTTGTTCAATTTGCCTCCATTCATTAATTTGTTTTTTCTTAAACTTAAATACACTTGCTAGGGAAATATTTTGTTCTAGGTGTCAATGGACATCAATTTATAACTTAATTTAATCTTGATGAGGACACATTTTTACATAGAAGTTTTGTAAATTGGACTTAGAAATATGCTTTTCAGCTAGGATGCATGCATCAGAAAAGATGCACAGCTCATCCTTGCCCAAGATTTAAATATGAAATGGATTACAAGATGGTAAATCAAATGCTGAGAAATGATCCTAAAAAGTGTTTTCCTGACAGTACTTGTCACCAAGGGGAATAAATGGTAGGAAATTCATGTTTAAGCAGCTCATATTTCTGTTGTCATTTAGTTATCAGTGATATGGGAAAAATGAAAAATAATGTTTTGCTTTTAGAGAACTGGGGTATTGTAGAGAGATTGAGGCCAATACATGATAGCCCGTGTAAAATTAAGTGCAAGAAAAATTAGTTGTTCTACCCTATAGTGGACTGGAAATTTGAGGCTTAGGCTAGAGAAATGTCTTTTTAGTTGGTTAAAGAAACAAGGTTTCTAAACAACATAAAGTAGAAGGATCATATCTACTTTACAAATTGCTCCTCAAGCCTGTAAATTGATTGCAGAATCTGAAAACTGTGAGGACCATCATAACTATTCCATCATACCAAATATTTTATGTAGAAAGATCTAAGAACTTGTTGTAGAAGTCCTTAATTTTGAACATATAACAAGGACATATGCTCAACTATGTTCATAGCAGCCTTGTTTATAATAGCCAGGAGCTGGAAAGAACCCAGATGTCCTTCAACTGAGGAATGGATTCAAAAAATGTGGTATATTTACACAATGGAGTATTACTCAGCTATTAAAAGCAATGAATTCGAGAGGCTCCTAGGTAAATGGATGGAACTAGAAATTATCATCCTGAGTGAGGTAAGCCAATCACAAAAGAACACACATGGTATTCACTCACTGATTATTGGATATTAGCCCAGAACCTTGAAATGCCCAAGATGCAACTCACAGGCCACATGAAGCCCATAAAGAAGGAAGACCAAGTGGGGGTGATTCGGTCCTTCTTAGAAGGAGCAACAAATTACTCAAGGGAGCAAATATGGAGACAAAGTGAGGGACAGAAACTGAAGGAGGGGCCATTTCAAGACCACTCCACCTGAGTATCTATCCCATGTGCAATCACCAAAGGTAGAGGCTGATGTGGAAGTCAGGAAGTGTATGCTGATAAGAGCCTGATATGGATATCTCCTCAGAGGTCTTCAAGAGTCTGACATATTCAGAGGCAGATGCTCACAACTAGCCATTGAACTGATCATGGGGTTCTCAATAGAGGAGTTAGAGTGAAGACTGAAGGAGAGCTGAAAGGATTTGCAGCACCATGAGGAGAGCAACAATACCAACCAACCACTGCTCCCAGGGTCTAAACCACCAGCCTGGGAGCACTTAGGGAGGGATCCAGCGCTTCAGTTGAATATGTAAGAGTGGAGGGCCCTGCTGGGCATAGGTGGAAGAAGAGAACCTTGACCTCATGAAGGCTGGATGCCCCAGGGGGTGGGAATTTTGAGGGTGGGGAGGTGGGAGTGGGGGGGGTAGATAGAGGTTACATCCACAGAGAAGAAGGAGGAGGGGTAAGGGGATAGGGGGTTCCTGGGTGGGTGGGGGATGGGGTAAGGGGACAACATAGGAAATGTAAATAAAACATCCAATAAAAAAAAAGAATTTACCATAATGATACATCAGTGTTGTGTGTGTGGAGTGTGTGCGGTATATGATCATGTTTGACTGGTGTTTGTGAGGGTGGTGAGAGACAGAGTCAGAGAGATACAGAGACAGAGACATACCAGAGATATGAACGATCTTAGGGTCTTCAAGTTGACAAGCTAAGTTTCTACCATTTAGCTCCATCTCAAATCTCACCTGGTTTTCATTTGTTATTAACACTTGAAGTTAAAACAGAATTACACAACTTCACCCTGTACTTTTTCTCTCTTCAACTCTTTCGTGTATCTCCTCTAACAACTTTAAAATTTGCCACCTCTTCTGAAAAGAAAGGAATCTCAATAGTCTCCAGCCCCAGGCAATGAAGTATGTGCCACTAAGAAAAGCCAAGAGAAGCAGAAATAACCTACCGTTAGAAGGAGCATATCAATCAGTTATCCAGTGTGTAGTAGTCAACTATAGATTCATAAACATACAAGGGACATTATATGGAATATATATTTTTAAATATTATTAACTGAAAAGATCACTCTTTTAAAAACAATATTCTATATTTCCAAGATTACTTCTCACGTGTCATTCTATTCAGTACAGGTGATTTAGTATTTATACTGTTAAATGTATATTCTTTGTATTATGAAAATGGAATAGGATCCCTTTAAAACATGTAAATATTACAACTCCACATTAGTTGTTTTTCTTCTTTTTCAATTTTGTTTAATATTTCAAATGTTATCCCCCTTCCCAGTTTCCCTTCCACAAACCCCTATTCCCTGCCCCCTGCCCCTGCCTCTATGAGGGTGCTCCCCTACCCACCCACCTACTCTTCCTTCAATGCCCTAGCATTCTCCTACCCTGAATCATCAAGCTTTCAAAAGTCTCCCCTCCCATTGATGCCCAAAAAGGCAGTCCTATGCTACATATCCATCTGGAGCCATGGGTGCCCCCATGTGTACTCTTTGGTTTGTGGTTTATTCCCTGTGTGCACTAGGGGGTCTGGTTGGATGATATTGTTGTACTTCCTATGGGGTTGCAAACCCCTTCAGCTTCTTCAATCCTAGGTGTTAACGTCTCCATTAGGGTCATCACACTCAGTCAGATGTTTGGCTGCGTGCATCCACATCTGTATTTGTCAGGCTTTGGCAGAGCCTCTCCGTGAAAAGCTATACCAAGCTGCTGTCAGCAAGCTCTTCTTTGCATCAGCAATAGTGTCTGGGTTTGGTGTCTGCAGATAGGATGGATTGTTAGGTGGGACAGTCTCTAGATGGCCTTTGCTTCAGTATCTGCTCCATTCCTTGTCCCTGTACTTCCATTTGACAGGAGGAAGTCTGGATTAATATTTTTGAGGTGGGTGAGTAGCCTCATTCCTCAATCATGGGTCATGCCTATCCACTGAATATAGTCTCTACAGCTTCTACCTCCTGTTTGCTGAATATTTCAGCTAATGTCCTCCCTTTGGGGACTTGGGAACTGCTTGAGTCTCTGCCATCTGGGACTTTCTAGTGACTATCCCTAGTCCTCCCTCCCCCACTGCTACTCAACTCCTTTCAAAATCCAGACCCTCTGTAGTTCTCCCTCATCTCCTTCCATATCTGAACTGAACCCCCTTTTTACCTCCCCACCTCGTCCTCCTCTATCTCTCTCAGATCACTCTCTCCCTCCACCTCCCAAGATTATTTTCTTCTCCCTTCTGAGAAGGACTGTAGCATCCACACTTGGGTGTGGTCTTCTTTCTTCTTGGGTTTCATATAGTCTGTGAGTTGTATTATGGGTATCCTGAGCTTCTTTTTGGCAAATATTCTTTCATAAGTGAGGACATGATGTGTGTGTGTGTGTGTGTGTGTGTGTGTGTGTGTGTGTGTGTGTGTGTGTGTGTGACAGAGAGAGAGAGAGAG
>NW_021604698.1:2746731-2755355 GCF_004785775.1 Grammomys surdaster
GAGAGAGAGAGAGAGAGAGAGAGAGAGAGAGAGAGAGAGAGACTGAGCCTGGATTATCTCACTCAGGATATTATTTTCTAGTTTCATTCATTTTTCCACAAATTTCATGAAGGCATTTTTTAAATTAGCTAAGAAGTACTGCACTGTGTAAATGTACCACATTTTCTAGATCTATTCCTTTGTTGAGGGACATCTGGCTTTTTTCCAGCTTCTGGCAATTATAAATAAGGCTGCTATGAACATACTGGAGCCCATATCCTTGTTATATGTTGGAGCATCTTTTGGGTATTTGCTCAAGAGTAGTATAGCTGAGTCCTCAGGTAAAATGATTTTCATTTTTTAATAGGAACCACCAGACTGATTTTCAGAGTGGTTGAACCAGCTTGCAATCCTGCCCTCTTTCTCCACATCCTTGCCAACATCTGCTGTAACCTGAGTTTTTGATCTTAGCCATTCTGACTGGAGTAAGGTGGACTCTTGGGGTCTTTTTGATTTGTATTTCCCTGATGATTAAAATTTTGAACATTTCTATAATAAATGCTTCTCTTCCATTCAGCATTCCTAAGTGGAAAATTTTCTGGTTAGTTCTGTTCCGCATTTTTAATAGGGTTATTTGGTTCCCTGGATTCTATCTTCTTGAGGTCTTTGTATAATTTGGATGTGTGCCCTATATCAGATGTAGGGTTGGTAGTGATCTTTTCCCAATCTGTGGGTTGCTGTTTTGTCCTATTAACAGTGTCCCTTGCCTTACAGAAACTTGCAATTTTATGAGGTTCAACTTGATATTTGTTGATCTTAGTGCCTGAGCCATTGGTGTTCTGTTGAGGAATTTTTTTTTCCTGTGCCAATATGTTTGAGGTTCTTTCACACTTTCTCTTCTAAAGTATTAATTGTATCCTGTTTGCTGTATAGGTCTTTGATTCATTTTAAGTTGAGCTTTGTACATGGAGATAAGAATAAGTTAATTTTCATTCTTCTACATGCTGACCTCCAGTTGAAAAAGCCCCATTTGTTGAAAATGCTGTCTTTTATTCCCTGGATGGTTTTGGCTCCTTTGTCAAAGATCAAGTGACCAAGCTGCGTGGGTTCATTTCTAGATCTTCAATTGTATTGCATTAATTGATCTACCTGTCTCTGTACCAATACCATGCAGTTTTTATTGCTCTTCCTCTGTAGTATAGCTGGAGGTCAGGGATAGTGATTCCCCTAGAAGTTCTTTTATTGTTGAGGATACTTTTTGCTATCCTGTGGTTTTTGTTATTCCAGATAAATTTGAGAATTGCTCTTTCTATCTCTGTGAAGAATTGGATTGGAATTTTGATGGGGATTGCATTGAATCTGTAGATTGCTATTGGAAAGATGGCCATTTTCACTATATTAATCCTGCAGATCCTTGAGCATGGGAGATTTTTCTATCTTCTGAGATCTTCTTCAGTTCATTTCTACAGAGACTTGAAATTTTTGTCATAAAGATCTTTCACGCAGAATTCCACTTCCCTTCTGCCCTTGTGGTCCTTTGGGCTGGGGCAGACACAGAGTTGGTTTGCTCCTGTGGAGATACTGAATGCTGAGCCATCCTAGAGGAGACACTGCAATCAGAGCAGCAGACACCAAGGTGGTTTGCACTTGGGAGACATCGTATCCTGAGCCATCCTAGAGGAACCACTGCACCCAGAGCAGAAGGATTTCCAGATCCACGAGGTGGCCTGAGTCCCAGGAGTTCTTCCACCCAGGAGATTAGGATCATAAGACCATAGAGACATCTGGACTCTGAGGAGCTCTGCAACAAGCAAGATAACTGGAAATACAGACTCCAGTCTTACACAGTGAGGGCAGGTAACACTAGAGTTAACCAGATGGCGAAAGGCAAGTGCAAGAACATAAGCAACAGAAACCAAAGTTTCTTGGCATCATCAGTACACAGTTCTCCCAATATAGCAAGCCCTGAACACCCCATAACACCTGAAAAGCAGGATTCAGAATTAAAATCACTTCTCATGATGATGATAGAGGATTATAAGAAGGAATTAAGTAACTCCCTTAAAGAAATACAGGAGAGTACAAGTAAACAGGTAGAAGCCCTTAAAGAGGACTCACAGAAATCCCTTAAAGAAATGCAAGAAAACACAAAGAAGGAATTAAACAAAAACATTCAGGATCTGAAAATGGAAATAGAAACAATAAAGAAAGCTCAAAGGGAGACAACCATGGAGATAGAAAACCTAAGAAAGAGATCAGGAGTCATAGACGCAAGCATCACCAACCGAATACAAGAGATAGAAGAGAGAATCTCAAATGCAGAAGATATGGTGGAAAATATTGACACAGTTGTCAAAGAAAATGAAAAATGCAAAGAACTCCTAACTCAAAACATCCAGGAAATCCAGGACACAATGAGAAGACCAAACCTAAGGATAATAGGTATAGATGAGAAGGAAGATTCCCAACTTAAAGGGCCAGTAAATATCTTCAACAAAATTATTGAGGAAAACTTCTCTAACCTAAAGAACAAGATGCGCATAAACATACAAGAAGCCTACAGAACACCAAATACACTGGACCAGAAAAGAAATACCTCCCGTCACATAATAATCAAAACATCAGATGCACAAAACAAAGAAAAAAAATACTAAAAGCAGTAGGGGGAAAAGGTCAAGTAACATATAAAGGCAGACCTATAAGAATTACACCAGCCTTCTCACCAGAGACTATGAAAGCCAGAAGAGCCTGGACTGACATCATACAGACCCTAAGAGAACACAATTGCCAGCCCATCTTACTATGCCCAGCAAAACTCTCAATCACTATAGATGGTGAAACCAAGATATTCTATGACAAAACCAAATTTGCACAATATCTTCCCACAAACCCAGCACTTCAAAGGATAACTGATGGAAAACGCCAACACAAGGAGGGAAACTACAACCTAGAAAAAGCAAGGAAGTAATCTTCCAACAACCCCAAAAGAAGATAACTATACAAACATAATTCTACCTCTAATGACAAAAATAACAGGAAGCCATATCATTTTTCCTTAATATCTCTTAACATCAATGGCCTCAGTTACCCAATAAAAAGACACAGACTATCAGACTGGATACACAAACAAGACCCAGAATTTTGCTGCATACAAGAAAAGCACCTCAGTGACAAAGACAGACACTACCTCAGAATAAAAGGGTGGAAAGCAATTTTACAAGCAAATGGTCCCAAGAAACAAGCTGGAGTAGCCATTCTAATATCAAATAAAATTTACTTTCATCCAAAATTAATCAAAAAAGATAAGGAAGGACACTTCATACTTATCAAAGGAAAAATCTACCAAGGTGAACTCTCAATTCAGAACATCTATGCTCCAAATGCAAGGGCACCTACATACATAAAAGAAACTTTACTAAAGCTCAAAACACACATTACACCTCACACAATAATAGTGGGGGATTTCAACACCCCACTCTCAGCAATGGACAGATCATAGAAACAGAAACTAAATCGAGATACTTTGACATTAACAGAAGTTATGAACCAAATGGACTTAACAGACATCTATAGAACATTTCATCCTAAAACAAAAGAATATACCTTTTTCTCAGCACCTCATGGTACCTTCTCCAAAATAGAACATATAATTGGTCACAAAACAGGCCTCTACAGATACAAAAAGCTTGAAACAATCCATTGCATCTTATCAGATAATAATAATCTCACTATTTGCAGACATATAATAGTATACTTAAGTGACTCCAAAACTTCCACCAGAGAACTCCTAAACCTGATAAACAACTTCAGCAAAGTGGCTGGTTATAAAATCAACTCAAACAAATCAGTAGACTTCCTCTACATGAAAGATAAACAGACTGAAAAACAAATTAGGGAAATGACACCCTTCACAATAATTGCAAATATTATAAAATACCTTGGTGTGAATCTAACCAAGTAAGTGAAAGACCTGTATGAGAAGAACTTCAAGTCCCTGAAGAAAGAAATCGAAGATCTCAGAAGATGGAAAGATCTCCCATGCTCATGGATTGGCAGGATTAATATGATAAAAATGGCCATCTTGCCAAAAGCAATCTACAAATTCAATGTAATTCCCATTAAAATCCCAACTCAATTCTTCACAGAGTTAGAAAAGGAAATTCTCAAATTCATATGGAATAACAAAAAACCCAAGACAGCGAAAACTATTCTCAACAATAAAAGAACCTCTGGAGGAATCACCATCCCTGACCTCAAGCTGTACTACAGAGCAATAGTGATAAAAACTACTTGGTATTGGTACAGAGACAGGCAGGAAGATCAATGGAATAGAATTGAAGACCCAGAAGTGAACCCACACATCTATGGTCACTTGATCTTTGACAAAGGAGCTAAAACTGTCCAGTGGAAAAAGGACAGCATTTTCAACAAATGGTGCTGGTTCAATTGGAGGACAACAAGTAGAAGAATGAAAATTGATCCATTCTTATCTCCTTGTACAAAGCTCAAGTCTAAGTGGATAAAGGACCTCCACATAAAACCAGATACACTGAAACTAATAGAAGAGAAGGTGGGGAAGAGCCTCGAATACCTGGGCACAGGGGAAAAGTTCCTGAACAGAACACCAATGGCATATGCTTTAAGATCAAGAGTTGACAAATGGGACTTCATAAAATTTCAAAGTTTCTGTAAGGCAAAGGACACTGTCAATAGGACAAAACAACAACCAACAAATTTGGAAAAGATCTTTACCAATCCTCCATCTGATAGAGGGCTAATATCGAATATATACAAAGAACTCAAGAAATTAGACTCCAGAAAACCAAATAACCTATTAAAAAATGGGGTATGGAGCTTAACAAAGAATTTTCAACTGAGGAAACTCGAATGGCCGAGAAGAATCTAAAGAAATGTTCAATATCTTTAGTCGTCAGGGAAGTGCAAATCAAAACAACCCTGAGATTCCATCTCACACCAGTCCGAATGGCTAAGATTAAAATCTCAGGTGATAGTAGATGCTGGTGAGGGTGTGGAGAAAGAGGAACACTCCTCCATTGTTGGTGGGACTGCAAGATGGTGCATCCACTTTGGAAATCAGTGTGGCGGTTCCTCAGAAAATTGGACATAGCATTACCTGAGGATCCAGTTATACCACTCCTAGGCATATACCCAGAAGATGCTCGAACATATAACAAGGACATATGCTCAACTATGTTCATAGCAGCCTTGTTTATAATAGCCAGGAGCTGGAAAGAACCCAGATGTCCTTCAACTGAGGAATGGATTCAAAAAATGTGGTATATTTACACAATGGAGTATTACTCAGCTATTAAAAGTAATGAATTCGAGAGTTTCCTAAGTAAATGGATGGAACTAGAAATTATCATCCTGAATGAAGTAAGCCAATCACAAAAGAACACACATGGTATTCACTCACTGATTATTGGATATTAGCCCAGAACCTTGAAATGCCTAAGATGCAACTCACAGGCCACATGAAGCTCATGAAGAAGGAAGACCAAGTGGAGGTGATTCAGTCCTTTTTAGAGGGAACAACAATATACTCTAGGGAGCAAATATGGAGGCAAAGTGAGGGACAGAAACTGAAGGAGGGGCTGTCTGAAGACCATTCCACCTGAGTACCCATCCCATGTGCAGTCACCATAGGTAGATGCTGATGTAGAAGTCAGGAAGTGCATGCTGATAAGAGCCTGATATGGATGTCACCTCAGAGGTCTTCAAGAGTATGACATATTCAGAGGCAGATGCTCACAACTAGCCATTGGACTGATAATGGGTTTCCCAATGGAGGAATTAGAGTGAAGGCCATTGGAGCTGAAACGGTTTGTGGCCCCATGAGGAGAGCAACAATACCAACCAACCACTGCTCCCAGGGTCTAAACCACCAGCCTGGGATCACTTAGGGAGGGATCCATGGCTTCAGATGAATTCGTAAGAGTGGAGGGCCCTGCTGGGCATAGGTGGAAGAAGAGAACCTTGACCTCATGAAGGCTGGATGCCCCAGGGGGTGGGAATTTGAGGGTGGGGAGGTAGGAGTGGGGGTGTAGATAGGGGTTACATCCGCAGAGAAGAAGGAGGAGGGGTGAGGGGATAGGTGGTTCCTGGGTGGTTGGGGGATGGGGTAAGGGGACAACATATGAAATGTAAATAAAACATCCAATAAAAAAAAAGATCTTTCACTTACTTGGTTAGCACCACACTAAGGTATTTTATATCATTTATGAATATAGTGAAGGGTGTTGTTTCCCTAATTTCTTTCTCAGCCCTTTTATCCTTTGAATACAGAAGCCTACTGATTTGTTTGTGTTAATTTTTTATCAAGACAATTTGTTGAAGTTGTTTATATATAAACTATAGGATTTTTCTCCTCATAGTTTTTTGATTCACTTGTGTATACTATCATATCACCTGCAAATAGTGATATCTTGACTTCCTACTTTCCAATTTGTATCCCTTTGATCTCCATTTTTTGCATAATTGCTTTGGCTAGAAATGAAAGTACTATATTGAATAGATAGGATGAGAATGGTCAGCCAGGTATATCTCATTTTAGTTTGGTGTTGGCTATTGGCTTGCTCTATATTACTCTTATTATATTTACTGTGGACTTTGAATTCCTGATCCTTCTAATATTTTTAGCATGAAAGGATGTTGTATTTTCTCAAACGCCTTTTCAGCACCCAATGAGATGATATTGTGGTTTTTTTTTTTTTTTACTTTGAGATTTTTTATTTAGTGTTTTACATTGATAGATTTCCATATATTGAACCATGCCTGCAACCCTGGGATAAAGCCTACTTGATCATGGTGATTGATTGTTTTGATGTGTTCTTGGATTTGGTTTGCAAGAATTTTATTGAATATTTTTGCATGAATATTCATGAGGAAATTTGTTGTGAAGTTCTCTTTCCTTTGTTGGGTCATTGTGTGGTTTAGGTATCAGTGTAACTGTGACTTCATAGAATGTATTGTATAGTATTCCTTCTGTTTCTATTTTATGAAATGGTTTGAGAAGTATTGGTAGTAAGACTTCTTTGAAGATTCCATAGAATTCTGTACTAAAACCATCTGGTCCTGAAGATTTTTTTGTTGAGAGACTCTTATTGACTGCTTCTGTTTCCTTAGAAGTTATGGGAGAGTTTAGATAGCTTATCTGATCCAGATTTATCTTTGGTATCTGGTATCTGTCTAGGAAATCATCCATTTCATCTAACTTTTCCAGTTTTATTGAGTATAGGCTTTTGTCGTAGGATCTTGTAAGTTTTTGAATTTCTTCAGATTCTTTTGTTATGTCTCCTTTTTCATTTATTTTGGTAATTTGGATATTATTTATGTACCCTCTGTTTAATCTGTCTAAGGGTTTATCTATCCTGATTTTCTCAAAGAATCAGATCCTTGTTTTCTTGACTCTCTATATTGTTCTCTTTCTTTCTACCAGGTCAATTTTAGCCAAGAGTTTGATTATTTTCTGCC
The DNA here is from genome assembly GCF_004785775.1 of Grammomys surdaster. Taxonomy (NCBI): domain Eukaryota; kingdom Metazoa; phylum Chordata; class Mammalia; order Rodentia; family Muridae; genus Grammomys; species Grammomys surdaster. The sequence goes on from NW_021604698.1 coordinate 2,754,205, forward strand.
ATCTACTCCTCTTGAGTGTATTTATTTTTGTTCTAGGACTTTCAGATGTGCTGTTAAGCTGGTAGTTTGTGCTCTCTCCAATTTCTTTATAAAAACACTCAGTGTAATGTGTTTTCCTCTTTGTATTGTTTTCATTCTGTTCTATAATTTTGGTTATGTTATGACTTCACTTTTACTAAAAAGTCTTCTAAAAAGTCTTTAATTACTTTCTTCATTCTTCTTTGACAAACTTATTATTGTGTAGGTAGTTGTTCAGTTTCCAGGTTTTTTGTGCTTTCTGTTGTTTTTCTTGTTGTTGAAGACTAGTCATAGTCTGTAGTGATCTGATAGGATGCATGGGATCATTTCAATCTTCTTGTATTGATTGAAACTTGTTTTTTTCTGAATATATGGTCAATTTTGAAATGTCCTCTATGGTGTCTTCTATGCCTGAATTTCTCTCTTCTGTCTCCTGATCTCTTTCCTAACATTTCTATCTCCAGGGTTATGTACATTCTTTATTTCTTTATTGTTTCTATTTCCATTTTTAGATCCTGGATGGTTTTGTTCAATTCCTTCACCCATTTGTTTGTGTTTTCCTGTATTCTTTAACAGATTTTTGTGTTTCCTCTTAAGGGTTTCTACCTATTTGCCTGTGTTCTCCTGTATTACTTTAAGGGATTTATTTATGTCCTTCTTAAAGTCTTCTATCATCATCGTGAGATGTGATTTTAAATCAGAACCTGGCTTTTCCATGTTGTGGGGTTTGGAGGGTTTGCTCTAGGGGGAAAGTTGGAGATGATGTCAGATAGCCCTGGCTTCTGTTTCTTAGGTTCTTGCACTGGCCTCTCACCATCTGGTGGTCTCTGATGTTAGCTGATCTTGATGTTACTGACTGGAGCCTGCCCCTCCATTGAACCTCTGAGCCTGTGATACTGGGTGACTAGTTCTCTCTGAGTGGCATTTGGTTGTGGAAATCTGTGTCTCAGAGTTAGCTCCTAGGCACTGATGAAAACTGGAAGGATCCTGTCCCTGGAGATAACCCCGCACCACAGCTCCCCACACCCAAATCCCACCCAGAAATAGCTGATATCCCAGGAGTGCTGATATACCTAAGATAACAGACTCACAGGCTCACAGGCTCACAGGCTCACAGGCTCACAGGCTCACAG
>NW_021604698.1:2755365-2813090 GCF_004785775.1 Grammomys surdaster
TCACAGGCTCACAGGCTCACAGGCTCACAGGCTCACAGGCTCACAGGAGAGACAACAGACAGTCAGAGATAGCAAGACCAGCTAACACCAGAGATAATCAGATCACAAGAGGCAAGTTTAAGAACATTAGCAACAGAAATCAAGGCTACTTGACATCATCAGAACCCAGTTCTCTCATCACATCAAGCCCTCCATACCTCAACACACCAGGAAAGCAAGATTCTGATTTAAAAACACATCTCATGATGATGATAGAGGCATTTAAGAAGGTTATAAATAACTTCCTTAAAGAAATACAGGAGAATACAGGTAAACAGGTAGAAGCCCTTAAAGAAGAAACATATAAATCCCTTAAGGAAATATAGGAAAACACAACCAAACATGTGAAGGAATTGAACAAAACCATCCAGAATCTAAAAATGGAAACAGAAATATTAAAGAAATCACAAAGGGAGAAAACCCTGGATACAGAAACCTAAGAAAAGGAGCAGGAGTCATAGATGTAAGCATCACCAACAGCATACAAGAGATAGAAGAATCTCAAGTGCAGAAGATACCATAGAAACATTGACACAACAATCAAAGAATATGCAAAATGCAAAAAGTTCCTAAACCAAAGCATTCAGAAAATACAGGACACTATGAGAAGATGAAACCTAAAGATAATAGGTATAAAAAATAGTGAACATTCACGAATTAAAGGGCCAGTAAATATATTCAACAAAATTATAGAAGAAAACTTCACCAACCAAAAACAGAGATGCTCATGAACATACAAGAAGCCTACAGAACTCCAAATAGACTGGACCAGAACAGAATTTCCTTCCATTACATAAAAATCAAAGCACCGAGTGCACAAAACAAAGAAAGAATATTAAAAGCAGTAAGGGGAAAAAGGTCAAGGAAGACCTCTCAGAAATATACCAGACTTCTCAACAGAGAATCTAACAGCCAGAAGATCCTGGGCAGTTGTCATACAAACACTAAGAGAACAAAAATGCCATACCAGGCTACTATACCCTGCAAAATTCTCAATTAACATACATAGAGAAACTAAGATATTCTATGACAAAATAATTTTTTTATTAAATGTTTTATTTACATTTCAGGTGTTATCCCCTTTCCCCAATTCCCCACCCACCCAGAAATCCCCATCCCATCCCGCCTCCTCCTGCTTCTGTGAGGATGTGTCCCCATCCATCCACCCACTCTCACCTCCCTGCCCTCAAATTTCCCCACACTGAGGCATCCAGCCTTCACTGCACCAAGGAATTCCTCTCCCACCTATGCCCAACAAGGCCAGCCTCCCCTACATATAAAGCTGAAGCCATGGGTCCCACCCTATGTTCACCCAGGCTGGTTGTTTAGGCCCTGGGAGCTCTGGTTGGTTGGTATTGTTGCTTTCACAATGGGGTCACAAACTCCTTCAGCTCCTTTAATCTTCTTTCTAACTCCTCCATTGGGAACCCCTTGATCTGTTCAATAATTAGCTGTGACCATTCACTTCTGTATATGTCAGGCTCTGGCAGACCTCTAAGTAGACAGCTATATCAGGCTCCTGTCAGCACGCACTTTTTGGCAACCACATTAGCATCTGACATTGGTGACTGCACATGGGATGGATACCCCGGTGGAACAGTGTCCAGATGGCCCTCCTTCAGTTTCTATGTGGAACTTTCTCTCCATATTTGCTTCCATAACTATTTTGTTACTCCTTCTAAGAAGGACCAAAGCACCCACACTTTTGTCTTCCTTCTTCATGAGCTTCATGTGGTCTGTGACTAGTATCTTTGATATTGCAAGCTTTTGGACTAATATCCATTTATCAGTGAGTGTCTATTGTGTGTTTTCTTTTGTGATTGGGTTACCTCACTCAGGATGATATTTTCTAGTTCTATCCATTTGCCTAAGAATTTCATAAATTCATTGTTTTTGATAGCTCCATTGTGGAAATGTACCATATTTTCTGTATCCATTCCTATGGGAAAAATATAGCTGATGTGGTGGTGGTATCCTGGAGGGTTTCTACGCTGCAGGTCCCACATGTAGAAGGAAGTCTAGGGTTCCAGTAGCCTGGAGGCTTTGGCAGTGGGAGGCCCGAATGACACAAGGAAGTCTTTGGTTCTAAAACGTTTATTATCATGGTGGATGGGGGATGGGTCTGAGTGTACCCGTAAAACACAGGGCAGTCCCACGTTAAATAGGGAAAGAGAAAGGGGAGGATCTGGGGAGGCATGCTTAATTTGCTCTGCCCTCTGACCTTCATTAGTATGTAAATCTCTAAGGCCTGAGGCTTATAGTCATGCCCTCTACCTGTTCATTTTGGGAGGGGCTGTAATGGCCTATGTGACTGAACAATGTATATCTATGGAGACGAGACTGTGTGTCAAGACTCTGGGTTCTGGGGGTGCAGCAAACACCTGCAGGTTCTAACGTAGAGTCTCTCGGTTCTAAGCCCATGTCCAACCATGAACCAGAATACCCTTATGAAGTCCTACACATTCCTCTGTTGAAAGCCACCTGTGTTCTTTCTAGCTTGTTGCTATTATAAGTAAAGCTGCTAGGAACATAGTGGAGCATGTGTCCTTGTTTTAAGTTGGAGCATCTTCTGGGTATATGCCCAGGAGTGGTATAGCTGGGTTCTCAGGTAATACTATGTCCATTATTTTTAATGAACAACCAGACTGATTTTCAGAGTGGATGTATGAGTGTGCAATCCCACCAACAATGGAGGAGTGTTCCTCTTTCTCCACATCCTTGCCAGAATGTGCTGTCACCTGAGTTTTTACTTAATGATAAGTGGATATTAACCCAATTTTTGGAATACCCAAGATACAATTCACAGTCACATGAAGCTCAAAAAGAAAGAAGGCCGAAGTGTGGTTGCTTCAGTCCTTCTTAGAAGTGAAAACAAAATACACATGGGAAGAAATACAGAGACAACGTGTGGAGCAGGGACTGAAGGAAAGCCCATCCAGAAACTGCCCTACCTGGGGTTCTTTCCCATTTACAGACACCAAACCCAGACACTATTGCAGATGCTAAGATATACTTGCTGACAAGAGCCTGATGTAGCTCCTGAGAGGCTCTGCCAGAGCCTGACAAATACAGAGGAGGATGCTCACAGCCAACCATTGGACTGAGCACTCTTCCACAATGGAGGAGTTAGAGAAAGGAATAAAGGAGATAAATATGTTTGCAACCCTTCAGAAGAACAACAATATCAATAAACCAGACTCTGTAGTACTTCTAGGAATTAAACCACCAACCAAAGAGTTTACATGGAGGGACCCATGGCTCCAGCTGCATATATAGTGGAGGATGGCCTTGTAGGTCATCAATGGGAGTAAAGACCTCTGTTCTTGTGAAGGCTTGAGGCCCCAGTGTAGTGGAATGTCAAGGCGGGGAGGCAGGTTGGGTGGGTGGGGGAACACCCTCCTAGAAGCAGGGTGAGCGGTGATGGAATAAGTGGCTTCTGGAGGATGAAACCAGGAAAAGAGATAACATTTGAAATTTAAATAAATAAAAAAATTAAAAGAAAGGGTGTCAAATACCATGGCTATAATCCAAAGTCAGATTATCAGTGTCATTTGACTCTGGGATTGACAGAACTGTAAGACAGTGTTCATATTTCAAAATACATATATTGATTTATATTAACAATATTAAACTGAGAGCAAGATAATTTTTTAAAAACTATAATAAAAGAGTTTTGTAAAGCTGACTGATGAAACAACCAGCACAGTAGAGATACTGCCTATAAAATGACAGGAAATCTTTCCCATTTTCATAGCCGGGACAGATTTAATATCTAGAGTATAGTAAGAACTTCAAAAATTAAGCATCAGTGTCCTCGTTATTAATTAAACAGTTTCAGGATTCAATAGTCCTCAAAATGGCGATAGAAATAGTAAGCAGAAACTTGGAGAATGTATTAAGGGAATGCACTGTATACCTTTGGAGCTATCATGTCACTTCAGTAACCATGGCTTTTATCAGGAGAAAAAAATGGCAATAAATATTGAAAAGAATGTGACTAAAGAGGAATGTGACCATCTGCAACAGTCTGGCATATGTGTCTGGAAGAGTTTTACACAAAATACAGAGATGCGTTCACATACTGTACATTGCTCTGGAAATGGTTAAAGTTCCCACCACTACACCACTTGTACCACATTCTCCATACACATTTTCTAAAAGCCCTCTGTAATTTTTCCTCAGAATCATATCCTCAGAACTTTTGTAATGGGTTCTAATCATAACAACAAAATCCTAATTTATTATTTAGCACTTAACCCAAATAAATACCTTAGCACACTCTGGTTTCTCTCTATTCCTTTGGATTTTTTTTCAACTTCCTTTATATTTCTCTAATTTCATCTCACTTTGGATACTTCTTTCTTCATGGAAATTCTTTCCACAGTCCAGTCCAACTGTAACTTGGTCTCTCATTTTCTTCTTTAAACAGAATCTCAATTAAACAGAGCCCATGAAGCCTATTCTGATATCAACTCCAACCTACCATTTAATTGCCTTATATCTTCCTAATAGTTGTTAGCAACTAAAATTAATTTAGGTATTTATATTTTTTACATGCTTTGGTCTGTTTTATTTTATGTATCATCTTACTAAAATAAAAACTTCTTTTTGATGACCAAGACTTAGCTATCTTTCCAAAAATATTTGTTGGTTGGTCACATTAAATTCAATGTCTCATAAAACAAAAACAAAAATATGGATAAATTATCTACTCCTGATTATGAGTGCTATTGACAATACTTTTGTATGCTTATTTATTATATTTTATATATTCTGTGATATATTTTTAGTATATTGGTCTTTTGTCAGATTACATTGTTTTATTTGTATTACTGAATAACAAAGCGTTCCCTGTACCCTAGACACACATCTATTGCTAGTAAATGTGTTACAAATATAGTTTCTTAGTAGGTAAAAGTATGCAGTTCTCTTAGAAGTGCTTTGATGTAAAACCTTGTTATTTTTTTAAAGCCCAAATTATCGTTTTGATTCTTTTTTTTATGTTATGCTTCTAATGTATGCCTATCACAAATTACAAGTATTTTCTCCTTTTGTTTTTTCACAAACTTTATGTTTATGTCATTGATATATTTGGAATATTTCAAGTGATGGATGGGTTCAGGTTTTTTTCTGATTCATTGGTTTAAAATAAACCTTGATTTTCTCAAACTAGCTATTGAAAGAATGGTCCATTCACTTTTGTTTTTGTATCATCATCAAAATCCATCTGCTTTTTTTGCACACTGTTTTTAGCCTCCGAATTTATTTTGCTTTGATTCCTCTTTGTATTTTTTCAATATCTTGATAATAATAGCTTTATTGTAAGGGAATATTACAATATTACAATGTATTGTTGCTATTCTAGTTCATTAATTTTCTATATAAATTTTAGAGTCAACTTGTTAATATCTATAACATAGCCTGTTAAGATTTAAATTGCATTTACATTGATTCAGTAAGGCAAGAATGAAACATTTATTCTTTAATGAACCGGACAACAAATATTTTTAGAAATTCTGCTATGTATTCTGTTTCACTATCATTTTCTTTTAACTTCTCTTAAAATGGAAAACCATAAAATTATAATTCTTAATTTGCAAGCCATATAAAAGAGGCTGCTAGATATTGCCTGTTATTTATAAAATGTAGAGTCCACATGCAGCATATAGTCTTTAAGTTTTATTGATATATTTAATCTACATGTTTCAATTTACAGCAAATATATTTTCCTCCTCACTATTATTTATTATAGTGAAAGCATATAGACTTTTTTCTTCTCAATCTTTAAGTATATTGAGTTGTTCAATATGTAACTACTATATTTTCCCTTGTTTGAACTTTTGTTTGTCTATTATCATATCCTTATAGTTCCTTATAGTTTGAGGTATAAATGTCCTGTATATATTATCTTACAATTCTTCCTATGTGTTTTGTTTAACTAATATCTTTGTGTATTTTCTTTTCCATTTGGATTTCCAATTCAGGCTGTTGATTTGGGCAAACATGTAGAAATAAATTATAGGTTTCTTTTTTGTTTGTTTTTTCTTCTGTTTTTGAAGACAGGGTTTCTCTGTATAGCCCTGGCTGTCCTGGAACTCACTCTGTAGACCAGGCTGGTCTCGAACTCAGAAATCTACCTGCCTCTGCCTCCCAAGCGCTGGGATTAAAGGCATGTACCACCACGGCCAGCCATAGATTTCTTTTCAATGAATTTGTATCTCATAATTTTTAAGAATCCAGTATATTTAGGATATTTCTTAATATATTATTTTCATATTCCATAATATTTTGGTAGAATAAAGATAGCACGTTAATTTTTAATCTGTAACTCTGTTAACTCTTTGTTTTTCGTTGTGCTGGTAGGACTTCCATTAGGACTTTGGAAAACAGTGGTAAGAGAAGTCTTTCTGTATTCATTTGTGAGAATGCTAACAGTCACTGATCTAGCATTCATGGTTGTCTTACCTATCTCCAGTTATATTTCTTTTGGGTAAAAGAAAATTGCTTAATATCTAGTAGTATGCTGATAGTATTTTTCTTTTAATTTTAATTAAGGTTTTAAGTTTAATTAAGGTTTAATTTTATAATTTCCTACTTATCTTTCCTCACTTCAATCCTTCCCATGATTCTCCTACTCTCAAATTGATAGCCTATTTTCTTTTTTTATTATTGTTACTATACCAAAAATATATGTTTATGGGTATGCATGTGCACAAATATATAAATAAACAACATTCTGAGTCTGTTTCTGTTGCTTATATGTATATTTCAGTTCTGATCTTACAGTATTTAATAATTAATATAGAAACTTATCCCTGGGAGACATTAATTCTCTCAGTTTTATCTGTCATTCAGTAATGATCTTCAACAAGAATTGATTGTGCATTGATTTTCACTTTTAATTTTTCATTTACTAATGTGAGCACAAGACTTCCTATTCTTTATCTGTTAATATGTATCTTATTTTCCCTTACTTTAGAAATAAGAGTTGTATGGTAACAGTAATTCTTACATGAATGCAATGTAGGACAGGAATTAACATCATTATATATGAATTGAACAATGCAAATTTGTTTGAAAGAATGCTGTTCTTTAAGATTCCTATCATGTGAACATTTTACTAGTAGAAGGTATTGAGGAATAGTTATTTTTGTACCTAATATCTATGTATGCATGTATGTATGTATGTATCTATCTATCTATCTATCATCTATTACCTATCATCTGTCTTATAGGTATATGCATTTATAATTTTACATATAAAAAATTAATGTAAATATTTTGAATTTTTACTTACATAATTGAAAAAATTATGAGACAAAATATTCTGAGATATCTAATATTATTTATCTTCTTCACAGTGAAAATACTAATTTTACTTAAAGTTGAATGTGATATTTGAAATAAGAAAAGCATATTCTGTATTTGTATGTTGTATTCATTTTTCAAGGAACCATGGGGCTAAACTGCAACATTAGTCAAAAATTATATGTTGTTGCAATATCACAAATTCTTTTTTCATAAGAGCATCATAGAAATCTTGTTGAAGTACTCCATCTATTTTGATTTTCTGGAACTACTTGTGTGGTTCCATATCACCACACTATTTGTGACTATGTTCTCTTCTTCATAAAATTTTCACTTCAGTAACTTCAATAGAAAATGACACTATTTAACTTTTTAAACTGGTTATTAGATTTGATTCATTTAGTAGGGCTTATGTGGGGGGAGTATGCATGTAACAGTATAGGTGAGTTGATGTCAGAGAACAACCAAAGGGAATCAATTTGGTCTTGATGTTAATGATGTGAGCCCCAAGGATGGAAATCAGGTCAACAGCGTAGAGCCACCTTAACAGCCTTATCATAATCTTTTAAACTATTTTTTGAAACATGAATTTTAGGATCTCAGAACAAGAAAAAAAAAGCCGTTTCTCTGTACTGTCAAAAAGTAACAATATTTCTATCTCTTAGTATTATAAATGATGATGATACCACTTTGTTCTGGATAAAAATATCCAGTTTGGAGTTTGCAGGCAGGAAAGATCAACACTCATTTGATTTTAATTGAAAAGTACTACTTTACCAGTAGAGTAGTACTTTTATAAAATAACATAATCAGTATTTTCATTTTGTGTTTAGTTCTGTCAACCCTACACAAGCTAGGATCCTTTTGAAGAATAAAAGTCAATTGAGAAAATGCATCAAAAAGATTGATTTTTAGCCAGACCTTTGGTTCACATTTTAGTTTTGAGATTGATGGGGAAAGAATAGTCCACTGTGGGTGCTACTCATGGTCAGGTGGTCCTGAGTTGTATAGAAATCAAGCTGAATAGGCCATGGAGAACAAGCCAATGAACAGCATGCCTCTGTGGTCTCAGGTTCAGTTCCTGTCTTACTGTCATTAAATGGAATATGAACCAGGGTATGTAAGCCAAATAAACTTATTCTGTCCAAAGCTGGGTTTGTTCCTGGTTTGATCACAAAAGTAAAACTCTAACAGAAAAAAAAGGATGTGACATGAACAGGTAAGAAATAAATATAAGAGTGTCTAAATGGGGGATAATTTAAAAGGGATCAAAACATACTCATCACAACCTCAACCCTGCGTTGAATTACTTCAATGACCTCTATCATTTTCTTGACCTATATCGTTTAATGTACAGGATAATGTATATCATAGGACATTGTTCTTAACTGTTCCATGCTGTTTCTTTTTCCTCTTGTCCACATATTGTCTCCATTGTTTTTTTTTAATGTGGGAACCAATTTCACACACATCCACTTAGTAATCATTTACTTCAAAATCCCAATTAAACTATGCTCAATAAAATACCCTGTTATTATGTTGCCATAAAACTTGTGATGTACAATAGACATTAAGCTGTATTTTTTCCACCTTTTTTTCTGTGAAGTACTGTGGCTTTATGTCTTTCTATGTATAAATAAAAAGCACTTTTAGTTATACTTTGAACTCATAGCCCTTTTATTATTAAAAAATACATAGATCAGCAGAAAAGAGCCAGTTATTGTGATTCGTCTTTAAGAAGTACACGTCAAGTGCATGTAAAACTATCAAAATAGTAAAAAGTGTAATCTGAGAAACATATTTTAAACCCCGACTTTTATTCTATAGAGGCTAAAAATGTAAAAAACAAGACTTCCCAAACATCTGCTGCACAAACAGCCAAGGCTGGCCAGCGTTCACAGAAGTCCTCTCACTGCCAAAAGTGGGAGGTATGCTGGAATCGCAAGGAGGGCAAACTACACTGGGTTCAGGAAATGGCAGCAACCTTAGAAGGAAATGGTGCCAAGATTTCCCTGAATTGCATACGCATGTCCATTTGCTCTGTAACTGCCACATGGTGAATCCATTTTGGAATGGAAGCTCCGGCGTAAGAGATGCTTAAAAATGACACTTTATATCAATGGAAAGTAAAATTAGCTACAGATGGTGAACACCCGCTCATCTTCTACTACCTGCAGTTACAAAGGTGGTAATTTATAAGTGAATTATCTTACTTGGCTGCAATCACAGACCACAGATAGGGAATTTCTGTGTTTCTGCTTCTGCCTCATATTTAATGCCTCACATGCTTTCTAGAGTAAAGCTTCCATCATTATATTGAGAAAATGTAATTGTTCAGAACAAGACTTGAGAGGCAGTGGGAAGAGGAGATGTTCATTGCATATATCATAACCAGTTTTGAGTTGTAAAGGTTTAGAGTGAGGACCAGTAGAGTAATACTTGTATAAAACAACATAATCAGTATTTTCGTTTTGTGAAAAATGAGATGTGTAATGCCTTTTGAAAATCAAGAAATCTATGGTATATCAAATCAAGGCCCTTACTGAAAAACCGGCATGGGGAATGGAACATTTCATTTATTTTATGTCATGTTTTGATAAAATAAATTTAAATTATGAAATCATTTAAACATCTGAAAACCATAAAATAAGCGTTCAGGAAAGGGTAATGAACTATATTAGAAACACGTATAAACTTGACTTATTAAGTTTGTAACAATCACATAGGGTGTACACATGTATTGTATATGCATATTTATTTAGAACCTGAATTACTTGATAATAAATTTTGAATGTTTAAATATGTAAGTAAACAGTAAGTAAACGGTATTTCCATATGGTGAGGCTGTATTATCTCAATATGTTTTGTTGTTTATATTTTGTTTTTAACTGGTGGACTGCAACTCCTTTTGGTTGTTTAATTCTTTCTTTTCATGTATTTTTATCTATATATTTTACTTTATTACCACACATTTTCAAAAAGTTGCTTCAAAAGTAAATTTATTATCTTGGCATATTTCTTCGCCAGAATCATCTGCAACCTCCTCCAAGTATTTGAGATAATGTAGCATTTTTATAATTTTTGCTCAACTGCATTTGAATAAAAAAGGGAGAGAAATATCATTGTGATTTAAAATGTACAAATACTGCTGTTCATCCAAAAAATTATATGCATTATAAACATTTAAGTTAATTTATTTAATTTATATCCTTATCAGAGCTATATATCCCTCCTCGCTTCCAGTTCCTTTCTCTTACTTTACTTCCCCACCATCCTTCCATCCTTTCTTTCTCCTCATTAAAAAGGAGGCCACCCATGGCTATCAACCCACCTAGAGATATCAAGTTCCTCTAAGACTAGGTGGATCGGTGGATCTTCTCTGATTGTGTCCAGGCAAGGGACCCCAATTAGGATATAGATATCCAAATATGGACAACTGTCAGATGTAGCTCTTGATCATTCTGTTAGGAGTTCCAAATGAAGGTCAAGCTGCATAGCTGTTACAAATGTGCTGAGTGCCGAGGTTCATCCCATGCATGGTCTCTGGTGGATCAGACTTAATTGGTCTCTTATGGGCCCAGGTTAATTGACTCTGTATGTTTTCTTGTGGTATGCTTGAGCTCTCTGACTCCTTCAATCCTTGACCCCCGCAACACACACACTGCCACAGAATTCCCCAAGCCTCACCTACTGTTTGGCTGTGGATCTCTGCATCTGTTTCCATCAGTTGCTGGGTGAAGCCTCTCAGATGCTTGGAACCTGTCTGGAAGTATAGCAGAATATTGTTCATAGTGTCAAGACTGGGCTGGTTCTCATGACCTGGGTCTAAATCAGGGCCAGTACTTGCTCAGAAATTTCCTCAAATGATTCTCCATCTATACCCCTGGATAGCTTCTTGGCAGGAGAAAACATGGGCCTATGATTTTGTGATTAGGGTGGTATCCAAGCCCATCCAGTAGAAGTCTTTTCTGGTAAAAGGGGATGGCAATTTCAGTTTCCATTTCCAGAATCACTAGGAGTTTTTGCTAGGATCAGATTCAGATTCCTGGGAATTTTCCTAAATTTATAGCTTGTTCCCCCACAATTCCACTTCTCTTTCCCCATACTGTGTACCTCCAATCCTCCCCAATTTGATGCCAACTGCTCCCTGCCCAAACACTTCCCCTATCAGTTTCCTCTATTCATCTACCTTAGATGCTGTATTTCCCCTCCTCAGTGAGCTTTAAGCATCCCTCATAAAATGTCTTTGGAATTTTGCTTCTTCTGGTTTGTGGATTGTAGTATAGTTATTCTGAACTTTATGACTAATATCCTGTTATAAGTGAGCACATACTACGTTTTTGTTTCTGTGCCTGGGTTACATTCACAATGAACTTTCTCAGGTCCATTCATTTTCCTGCAAATTTCCTGATATCCTATTTTTAATAGCCAAGTAATATTCCATTGTGTAAGCGCATCAGGATTTTTTTAATCCATTCATCAAACGGGGAATATGTAGGTAGTTTCTAGTTTCTGTCTATTATCAATAAAGCTTCTATGAACATAGTGGAGCAAGTGTTCTTATGGTATAGTAGAACATTTTTTGGTACATGCTCAGAAGTGATACACCCACGACTTGAGGTAAGTGTAGTCTCAATTTTCTGAGAAACTACCAAATTAATTTTTAAAGTGGTCATCCAAGTTTTCACTCCCACCAGCAATCAAGGAATGCTCCCCTTTCTCCACATCCTCAGAAGCATTTTCTATTCATTGAGTTTTTTAACTTGCCTCTTCTCACAGGTATAAGAATAAAGCTCATAATTGTTTGGGTTTGCATTTTCCTAGTAAGTAAGGGTGTTTAATATTTCTTCAAATGCTACTCAGCAATTTAAGATTTTTCTGTTGGGAATTATCTGTTTAGATCTGTCATCCGTCTTTAAATTTGATTACTTGGATTGTTAATGTCTAGTGTCTTGAAATATATATATATAGTGGATATTATCAGTTTGTCAAATGGTTCCATTCTATAGGTTGCTGTTTTATCCCTTTGATAGTATACTTTGCCTTACAGAAGTTTTTCAGTTTCATGAAGTCTCATTTATTAATTGTTGATCTTAGTGCCTGAGCTATTGGTGTTCTGTTCAGGGAGTTGCCTATTATGCCAAGGTAATTCCCCACTTTTCTGAGTCTCAGATTTACTGTATCTGGTTTCAAGTTTGTGGGGCAATGGACTATGCCAGGAAACATGGTATGACTGAGTGGGTTCAGAATTCCAAGACCCTTAGACTTGAGCATAGTTTTTTATCTACTCCTGACCAGCCCTATGCCCTGTGACCACAGAAGCCCCATTGAGAAGACCTTGACAATTAGTCACATAGGGGCAGCATCCTAAAGCCCCTCCACATGCAGATGGGGCATCCCTAAAATCTCAGACCAAGCCAATAGAAAGAATCTGCTTTTGGATCACGACTCACCCCAAAATGTACATAAGAAGATCCTGTCCACAAGGAATAAAGGTGCAAGAATTGTGTCATGAAAGATCATCTGGGAGTGCCTGTCATATAAGAGCTGTAACACTTTGGGGAAAAATGTTCTCTCCCACAGCTTTAGCACCTGGGAGCTGCAGTCATTACCCCACCTCGATCACAGCCACCTGTTAACCAGCTAGTCCTCCGCAGCACTGAGTAGCCCCCCACCATGCCCCACTGCACTGGCTCTGAAGCAACTGCAACAGCTGCTGAAGAGACACAGCAGCTTGTCCAGATCTGACCCCTGCCTTCCTGCTCAGGCTGCCGGGTAACAACTCACTCTCCAGAACTACAACAGCCAACCGCCAACAGCCTACTCATAGCAAACTCGCCTCTCACCCTTCAAAGAGCACTTGGCAGCTCCAGCTGGGTCAGAGCCCAACAGATCTTTCAGATAGGATCCAGTACACAGAGTGACATACGCTGAGGTCTTTGATCCACTTGGACTTGTGTGTTGTGCACGGTGACAATTATGGATCTGTTTGCATTCTTGTATAGGCAGACATGCAGTTAGACTAACATTATTTGTTGAATATGCTTGCTCCCTCCCTCTGTCTCTCTCTCTGCCTCTGTCTCCCCTCGCCCCTCTCTCCATTGTAGAGTTTTGGTTTCTTTATCAAAAATGAAGTTTCCATAGGTGTTTGGCCTTTCTTATTTACTTCTAGAGCTTTCATTTGATTCCATTCATCAATCTGTCTGTTTTTATTCCAAAACCGTGTAGTTTTTATTACTATTGCTCTGCAATACAGCTTGCAATCAAGGATGATGGTACCTCCAAAAGTTCTCTTATATAGCATTGTTTTAGCTAGCCTGAGTTTTACGTTTTTCCATAGGAAGTTGAGAATTGCTCTTTCATTGTACATAAATGATTGTATTAGGATTTTTATGGGATTTGGAACTGAATCTGTAGATTACATTTAATAAGATGACAATGTTTACCATGTCAGTCCAACCAAACTATGATCATTGAAGATCTTTCCATTTTCTGACATATTCATCAATTTCTTTTTTCAGAGATTTGAAGTTCTTGTCATATAGTAATTTTACTTGCTTGGTTAGAGTTACCCCAAGACATTTTATATTGTTTGTCACTATTGTGAAAGGTATTGTTTCCTAATTTCTTTCTCAGCCATTCATTGTTTGTATAAAGGAAGATTAATGATTTTTTTAAAATAATTTTGTTTCCAGTCACTGTGCTGAAGGTGTGTAGCACCTGTTGGAGTTTTCTGGTAGAATTTGAGTATCACTTATACATACAGTCATATCACATATGAATAGAGTTACTTTGACTTATGTATACTGTCGTATCACATGCAAATAGAGTTCCTTTGATTCCCTTCTTTCCAATTCATTTAACTTTTATCTTCTCTAGTTGTTTTATTGCTCTAGCTAGAAATCCAAGTACTGTATTGAATAGATATGGGGAGAATGTATAGCCTATTCTTGTCCCTGATTTTTGTAGAATTGTTCTGTGTTTATCTCCATCTAATTTGATGTTAATCATCTTGCTTTGCGTTGCCTTTTGTGTGTTTAGATATACACCTTGTATATCTTATCTCTCTAAGACACTTATTATAAAAAAGGTGTTAGATTTTTTTCCAAAGGCTATTCATTCATAGCATCTGTATGTTTGATTATTTTTTGGTGTACTTTATGTCTGAATGCTCTGCCCATTGGTGAGAGTGAGATGGTGAAGTCTCCCATTACTAATATGTCAGTTTTGATGTGTGATTTACTATTTAGCAATGATTCTTTTATGATTGAGTGAACCATTGTATTTGAAACATAGATGTTCAGAATTGAGACATCATCTTGTTGATTTTTTTTCCTCTGGTGAGTATGAAATGCCTAAGGAAATAAAAGTAGTCTTTGAAGTATCTCAAACAAAGCAAAACAAAAGGCCACCAACACCACCAGCAAGAACAACAACAACAAGAGGAACAAACACACAATGAACTTCAGAAAATCCAAATCAAACCAAACAAAACAATTTTGATTAACTTTGATTGAACCTCTATTTTATTAGATATTAGAATGGCTATCCATGCTTACTTCTTGGGTCCTCTTCATTAGAAAAGTTTTTTTTTTCCCTTTACTCTGAGGTAATATCTATCTCTGTTGTGGAGACATGTTTCTTGTATGCAAGAAACCTGTATGTGCAGTTTTTGCATCAATTTTTTTTAGTCTGTCTTTTTATTGATGAGTAAAATCCAGTGATATTGACAGATATTAATGATCAGTGATTGTTAATTTTTTTGATGGTGGTGCTGGTGGTGCTGGTGTGTCTATGCTTCACTTCTTTTGGTTTTCTCTTGTTTCTTGAGTGTAGTGAACCTCCTTTGGTTGGAGTTTTCCTTCTAGTACCTGAAATCCAGTGATATTAAAAGATATTTGGGACCAATGTTTGTTAATTAATTTTGTTCTGATGGTGGAGGTGGTGGTGGTGGTGGTAGTGTGTGTGTGTGTGTGTGTGTGTGTGTGTGTGTGTATGTGTGTGTGTACACTTCCTTCTTTTGGATTTTCTGGTGTGGAATTATTTATTTCCTTATTTTCATGGGTGTAGTTAACATCCTTGGATTTGAGTTTTCCCTTAAGTATCTTCTGTGGCACTAAATTTGTGGATACATTTAGTTTAAATTTAGTTTTCTGATGGAATACCTTTTTTCCCTTTTTTGATATTTCAATGTGCATAATAGCCTGGGTCAGCATCTGTGATCTCTTTTTATTTTTACGGGACAGAAAAGGTGAAGTGTGGGGGTATATTTTTGATCCTAGGGTCCTGTTCCCCAATTGGTTCTTGATCTTTCAGTAATGAAAGTTGTGGGCCAACTGCTTGGCAGAAGATATAGGTGGGACTTCCTGGTCTTTAAGGAAAAAAGTAGATACAAAAAAGAAAGAGAGAATTTTACCATTCTTTGGATTATTATCTATCATTTAAATACAAGTTGAATCTTTTTTATTTCATCTTACCATAGACAGAATGGCTAACATTCAATGGATCAAGCAGTATATAGCAATCAATTATCATAGCTACTCTATTCATAAAGATAGGAACTGCAATAACCTTGATGACTATCAACTGTTTGATGGGTATTATAAATGGTATATATTTTAAAATGGAGTATTTAACTTTGCAAAAAGAAATTGAAAAATTCACAGAAATGTAGATAATGTTAACTGTCATGTAAGTGAGGAAACTTAGACCAAGAAAGGCAAATATTTTAATCTTCATGTTTGTGTGTTATATTTTGAATACTCATCAAGGTAAGGATATTAATAAGTAGCCATGGGGGAGGACCTTTCAAGGAAGTATAAATAAAACACAATGATATAAATTACGAGCAACAATGGAACAGGAAATGATAAATTGGTTGGCAGATGTGAGAGCATGCTTGATTAGGGAATATGAGGAAAATCTTTAGTACTAAAGACCTCTAAAAAAGGCAGATGTAATTCAATACTGCAGACCTTTTCTAAACTACACACACACACACACACACACACACACACACACACACACACACACATTAAAATTTAGTTACCCAGTAACTGGGTGACAAAGTTCCTAGACAGCATTATTGTACCAGGAGTGTATTATTTCTTTGCAACTTTTGGATAATATGGTTTTGTAGGCCTCCAAACATTATTGAGTATTTCCACTCTGCTTGTCTACCCGGAAAAATTTGAAAATGAGGCCATATTGCTAATGATATCACATTTTTGAGTCATTAGAATGTGGAGAAATAAATCTGATAGTGAGCTGGAAGCTTCATATTTGATGGGTATAATTTATGGTCCTAGAAGGTGTTACACATAATCCTAGAAGAGAAAAGTAATCATCAAACATACCTAGCTGTGAATTTTGCATTTAAAAATAATGACTGATATGGCAAGACTTTCTGCCTTATGTAACAGTGGCACAAACATCATCAGGGTAAAGGAAGACTCTATGATTGAATGTAAGATGATTCACACAAGAAGAAATCTTCATATGATACTATTACTTGGACAGTAACTTTAGGTGGGAGGATTTAGGAGAGAATCTACTATTATTACTCTAAGTGTATAGAGTATTAAATTGTCTCTTTTAATTTATTTTTATACATATAGATTACTTCATACCTCAGTCCTTATTAAAGAAATTTTATTTGCAGTGTAAAAATTTACCACAAAATACACAATGATCAAACTTTAAAGAACAATAGAATTCATTATCTGACTTAAATATCTATATCTATATATCTATATCTTTAAATGATGTATCTATATAAAACTATATCGCCCTCTTTCTCTCTAAAGTTTAGGGATCTTTGTGGAAAGAGGGATGGGCAGATTGTTCGAGTCATAGGGTGCTCAATATCTACTGTAAAATCATGTTTTCCATAAACATAGTTAGGTACATATATAAACTCACAGAAGTTGTGGCCACATGCACATGTACTATTCAAAAGATATTTATCATGTATGTGGTATATGGGCACAAAGTCCAAGCACCAAGGATCTAGCTAAATAACTAGCTGACTAAATTGAATATAAACTGAGCAACTTATAGCTACAAAGAGAATAAAAGTTGCTTTTCTTTAAGACTTGTTAATAGTACATTAGTCACTTTCTAGTGGAAGGCTACATATCCTAGAAAATCTGGGAGGCACAAAACCTGTATAGGTATAAAACTTTAAAAATAGACATATAGTTGTGTATATAAGAAAGAGGATGTTCTGTCAGAGAAATAGTGAAAGGGAGTATTATTAAACACTTTATACAAAAATATTATAAAAATAATAAACATTAGATAAAGGGGTAAGTATTCTAGGGAAATGTATTATTTTGTCCTTTTTAAGAAAATGAATGCTAATTGATTGATCTGAAAATAAATTGTAATAAAAAAAATCAGAATCACAGAGGGATGGCTGTCATTGTTGGTTTTATATCAACTGGACACAAGATGAAATCATTTTGGAAAAGGGAAAATTAATTGAGAAACTGTCCTGTAGAAAAAAATTGAAGTTTAAGGCCCACCATAAAATGGGTAGTGTCAACAATTCGCAGTTGTTTCTGATGGTGCTGTAAGAAAGCAGACTCTGTATTCCATGGAGAGAAAGTCAGTAAGAAGCACACCTCTATAGTTTCTGCTCTACTTTCTATCTTCAGATTCTTGTCCTGTCTTCCCCAGGCAACAAACTTTTAGACCATGTGGTGAAATATAGTCTTTTCTCTGAAATTTATTTTGTTCATGGTGTTTTACCACTGCAATAGAAACCCTAACTGAGATAGAAACTGGTACAGAGTCACGGGGTATTATTCTGATGCATATGACCTTGGAAAGGCTTCTGGAAGTGCTTTGGACCTCTTGGCTAGACAGAACCTTTAGTGTTCATGGTTTTCTCAGTTGTAGTCAGAATTATTTAAGAAAATTCATAGTGCATATCAGAGTGGTGTCTCAGTAGGATGGTTCTAGAGTTTCATAACGAATGTACCAAGATCCATCTGTGATGCTTTCAATTCATAACTGCTGAAGCAGAAGCTTTCTTTACTGGAGTAATCAATACTGGTCACTTCGGGCTGAAAAACCATCTGTGATTACGAAAAAAAAACATCATCATTATGTTAAAATCGTATGAAAAAATGTTTCTTCAGAAAAAGCATAGAGAAGTCGTGTTTTGTAGGTGGCCAATGTAGTATTTTATGCTGAGTGTATAAGAATCTGCAAGTTGTTATAGGTTTTGAATGCATGAACAGATCACGGACAACAGCCAAGGCTTATTGCTATGAGAGGCTAGGCGAATCCACTGAAGGTACAGCATCAGTTATAATGAAACTCTAAGAATAAAGAAGTCATGCAGAGAAATTTTGGCTTGTCACCATGTAACAGGGTCACAGTCCTTCAAGGAACATTAATTTTTAAACATGAACCTCAGTTGAAGAGAAGAACTTAGAATTTTGTATATACTAGTACTGTATATGCCTTGATGTGGGAAGAACTTCAAGGACAGAAGCAGCTGGAGCATGGAGGCAGCCTGAGCCACACTCCATAGAAGTTATTATTGTTTAGAGATGGGCAGAGGTGGAAACTAGAGCACTCATCATATTAGTGTTTGTTTAGAAGTTAAAATAAAATGTTACAGGAAAAATAAACCAAAGTAACAAAGAAACAATGTTTAATACACTATCTCTTTATAGTATTTATATAGGTAAATATAAATCAATATATATTAAAGTGATAAAATATAGGGATACTGACATGAATGTGTAATTGAAGGGTATGAAAAGAGTAATGCAAAAGAAGAGTAAAGAAATTACTCCTGCAAAGGGAATTTATTACCTTTAAAATTGTCAATAAAGAGCAAATGCAGTATATCATACAAAATTAAAAGGAATCTATTAATACAATACATCATAATTTTTCAATTTGAATGAATGATCAAAATAACTTCAGCAGTCATATTGAACTAGTTGGTATGTAAGAACACTACACATAAAGAGGGTGGGGATAGCCATTGTCTTCAAATGATACCACATGTGCCAAGGTGAGCTTCTCTTGTATCATAAAACAAGTCCTATTCATTTGTAACAACCATAGCTCATTATTCCACATAAACTGACAGTAGTAGGACAAAGTAAACTTGCAATAACAATAGAAAATCCTCACAAGTTTGAAGTATATAAGAGTTGAAATAATTTTGAGCAATCCATGAACAAGTGGTATTCTCACAGGGAAATTATAAATATTTCAAATTGAATGATAATAAAGAGCATCGTGTCAAAATAAAATGATGATTAAAATCCTTTTCAGAGATGATTAAAAACATGCCTGTTAGCAGCAGATCTCTATCTGCTAGTGCAGATGAAGGTGGCCTGATGCATTCTAGGGAATAAATAAAACAAGACTTACAGAACTACAAACATGATAAAAACATAATTTATAAAAATTAATGGTACATGTTACAAAGTGTTTTAAAACAATAATTTTAAAAGATATATATATATATATATTAGACAAATATAAATATTTTAAGAGAAAATAGGTTGATTTAATATAATTCCTATTAAAGATTTATAATTATAATTTGAAATGAGCATTGAAATGTTCAAGTACTGTAAGGATCACTAGAAGATATTTAATAAAAACTGGTGAAAAGAAAACTAAACTAAAATAATATAAATCAATTAAATGTACATTTGGCATATATCTGTAAGTCTGTGTGTCTACATATACACATATTGATATATAGATACAGAGATATAAATGTTATCAGAGGAACAACCTTGATACTAAAAGACAAAGAATGAAGTACACCTACAAACTAGGGCAGAAGTAAATACTACTCTCTGGGTCATAGTAAACATGCACAAATTAAATAAAATTTAAAAAGAGTAAAATAAATAAATTGAAAGTGAAATTCAAGTATTTATAAGAATAGCACACGCAAATCATTACTTTAAAAAAGAAAAGAAATTTTGTTTTGTAAGATAGCACAGGAAGGTACAAAGAGGTTAATTCTGGGTAAATAAATTAAGATTGCTATATCATACACAACAATTAAAAAGAAATTGATATTACATGGAATTACAAAAGATTTTTACTCAATATACTGTCAAATTAACTGTGGGTCCAAAAAATGTAAGTGACTTTAGTAAAATAATTAGATTGTACATATGTAAATATTAATTATGTTGTCATTAAGTAGAGAATTGTTCAAGTTCTATTTGTATGTGGGCTTTCTGTCATTTTTCCTGTTATTGAAGACCAGCCTTAGGCCATGGTGATCTGATAGGATGCATGGAATTATTGCAAACTTCTTATCTCTGTTGAGAGTTGTTTTGTGACCAATTATATGGTTGATTTTGGAGAAGGTACCATGAGGTGCTGAGAAGAAGGTGCATTCTTTTGTTTTAGGGTGAAATGTTTTGTAGATATGTTAAATCCATTGTGTTCATTAACATTTGTTAGTTTCACTGTGTCTCTGTTTAGGTTCAGTTTCAAAGACCTGTCCATTGGTGAGAGTGGGCTCTTTAAGTCTCCCATTGTTATTGTGTGGGATTCAATGTGTGTTTTGAATTTTAGTAAAGATTATTTCATGAATGTAAGTGCCTTTGCATTTGGGGCATAGATGTTCATTTTTGAGACTTTCTCTTGTTGGATTTTCCCTGTGATGAATAGGAAATGTTCTTCCTCAACATTATTGATAACTTTTGGTTGAATGTCTATTTTATTGGATATTAGTATGGCAACTCCAGCTTGTTTCCTGGAATCTTTTGCTTGGAAGACCTATTCCATTCTTTTACTCTGAGATACTGTCTGTCTTTGTTTATGAGATATGTTTCTTGTATTCAGCAAAATACTAGATCTTGTTTGCATAACCAGTCTGTTGGCCTTTGTCTTTTTATAGATGAGTTCAGTACATTAATATTGAGACATATTAGAGACAGATGACTGTTGGTTCCTGATATGTTTGGTTTTGTAAGTGGCTATATGTGCTTGTGATTCTCTCCTTTTAATTTTGTTGTGAGATCTTGAATATCTCTTCTTTTCTTTGGTGCAGGTACCTTCCTTGTGTTGGAGTTTTCCTTCTAGGATCCTCTGTAGGGCTGGATTAGTAGATAGATACTGTTTGAATTTGGTTTTGTCCTGAAATATTTTGTTTGCTCCATCTATGTTGATTGAGAGTTTTGCTGAGTATAGTAGCTTGGGGTGGTATTTGTTTTCTCTTAGAGTCTGCATGACCTCTGATCAGCCACTTCTGGCTTTCATTGTATCTGTTGACAGGACTGGTGTAATTCTGATAGGACTACCTTTATATTTTACTTGTCTCTTTTCCCTTGCAGCTTTAATATTCTTTCTTTGTTTTGTTTGTTTAGTGTTTTGATTATTATGTGAGGAGAGGATTTTCTTTTCTGGTCCCATTTATTTGGTGGTCTATAGGCTTCTTGTATCTTTTTGGACATCTCTTTCTTTAGGTTGGCAAAGTTTTCCTTTATGATTTTTTTTTAAAGACATTTTCAGGTTCTTTGAGCCGGGAATAGTTCTCCTTTATTCCAATTATTCTTAGATTTGGTTTTTTCATTGTGTCCTGAATTTACTGGATGTTTTGTGTTAGGAATTTTTTACATTTTGAATTTTCTTTGACAGTTGCGTCAATCTCTTCTACTATATCTTCTACACCTGAGATTCTCTCTTCTATCTCCTATATTCTGTTTGTGATACTTACATCTGTAATTCCAGACCTCTATCCTAGGTTTTTCCATTTCTAGGTTTGCCTTCATTTGTGTTTTCTTAATTGTTTCTACTTAGTGTTTTTATGTCTTGGACTCATTTATTCAATTCCTTCACCTGTTTGATTATGTTTTCCTGTATTTCTTTCAGGGATTTCTTTGTTTCTTTTTTAAGGGCTTTGACCTGTTTACCTGTGTTTTCCTGTGTTTCTTTCAGTGAGTTATTTATATCCTTTTTAAAGGACTCTATTATTTTCATGAGACAGAATTTTAGGTTAGATATCTGATTTTCAAGTGTCTTGGTGTATTTAGGCCTTGCTGTGTTTGGAGAACTGGGTTCTGAAGATGCCCACATGTTTTGACTTCTGGTCTGTTTATGGTCTTATGCTTGCTTCTTACCATGTGGTTATTTCTGGTGTTTGCTGGTCTGTGGGACTCTGTCTCGAGACTGCCTCTTTTGTCCCTTGTTTGCTTCAGGCCTCACAGGAGATCTATGACCCTTGAAGTAGCAGACCACCTGTGGGGTCTTCCAACTGGGGGCTCTTCAGAGGGGGAGAGAAGCTACTGATATGTTACCTTGGTTGCACTAGATGTCCTGAGAGACCTTCAAACTGTTGTGTCTTCAGAGGAGCAGTCAAGCTGTTTTCCTCTGTGAAGATGTTCTCCTGGGTCACCTACTGACTGCGAGTTTTGTTTTCCTGAGTGCAGCAGAACTCCAGAGAGGTTTACATTCTGTTGGATCATTCCCCAGCATGTCACAAAGCCATTGGGAGGTCTTCAGACCATGATGTCTTCAGACATGGAGGTCTTCAACCATGTACATGGTTGCCCTATGTATGTAGGAGCCCTTGGGATGCCTTCAAGGGGAGCAGACAAACTGATGATCAGTTGCTCAGTTACCCTGTGTGCAACACAACTCCTGGGATGCTTCATACTGTGATGTCATTGACTGACTGCTCTGAGTGCAGTAGATCTTCTGTGATGGCTCAGGATATGCTGTCTTCAGGACATCAGACTGGTTAGCAGTGTGTTCCAGAAGAAAAAACCAGGTAGAAGGGAAGGGGTATTCTGCAGGTGGGAGTGATCGCTCCTGAGCTCACTGGACTCCCAGTAGCAGCTCCAGGACTTCTGGGGGATTCTTTTTAACTGCTCTGAGTGTAGTGGGTCTTCTGGAATGGCTCTGGATATGGTATCTTTATGAAAGCTGACTGGCTTCCCTAAAGAAGGGACCAGGCAGAAGGGTACAACCATTTAAAAAAAACAAAAACAAAAAAACAAAAAAAACCCAAAGTGAGTAATCTGGCTTAGCTGAAATACACACACACACACACACACACACACACACACGACAGAGAGAAAGAGAGAGAGAGAGAGAGAGAGAGAGAGAGAGAGAGAGAGAGAGAGACAGAGACAGAGAGAGACAGAGAGACAGACAGAGACAGAGAGACAGAGACAGAGAGAGAGAGAGGGAAAGAGAGAAAGGGAAGGAGGAAAGGGAAAGGGAGAGGGAGAGAGAGAGGGAGAGGGAGAGGGAGAGGGATAGGGAGAGGGAGAGGGAGACGGAGAGGGAGACGGAGACGGAGAGGGAGAGGGAGACGGAGAGGGAGAGGGAGCAGGAGAGGGAGGCAGGGAAGGGAATCAAATACAAAGAGAGATGCACACCTTAACAAACACACATACACATACATATACACACAAACACACACACACACACACACACACACACACACACACATACACACACACACTGAAGCCTGAATAGCTTAATAGATATTTCAAGATTACAGTCAGCTATTTACAAAGCTTGGATAAAAAATGATATCTGCTAATGTGCTAATGTAGATCCATGTACCTTAAGAGACAAATTATAACTAACAATTTTAGACACAGAAAGACTTACAGGAATCCAGAAAACTTGGAACAGAGAATGATTATAAAATATAAAATGTCAAATATCTGAGAAGAAAACAACCCTTTGGTGAATCTCAGTAAAAACCACTTTGATACATAAATGTGTTAAAAAAAAAAAAGAATGGTGGCTTCCTGTCTAGGGATGACAGTGTGACATGCAGTTTCTTCTTTTGTTACCTGCATTCCCATATTCAGTAGATCTCTTCATGGCACAGGACAGTTATATTGAGCCTTGATAGACAGTTAAAATTCTGAACTTCCTTGAGGATAGTAATTAATGACTTTGTTTCATCAGCATAGTTAACTAGTAAGCTCTGGGAAATGAAATATTTAGTTAGGTCACATGCTTCCCAAGCTCTTCACAATTCAAACAGCAATAAAAGGCCTCACTTGCTTTTACTTTGGAGATCACAGCAA
The DNA here is from genome assembly GCF_004785775.1 of Grammomys surdaster. Classification (NCBI taxonomy): domain Eukaryota; kingdom Metazoa; phylum Chordata; class Mammalia; order Rodentia; family Muridae; genus Grammomys; species Grammomys surdaster. Next base: position 2,779,761 of record NW_021604698.1, read on the forward strand.
AGGATTCAATAGCTACAGAAAATTTGCAGAGTAACGTTTTGAAGTTGAAAGCCCTTGTCCTGAAATTTCCCTAATAGCCTTACTCATCAATAGCTTTTGTTTTCATTTTCCATTTTTGTTTTCTGACATAGCAGTAGGAGATTCAAGTGTTTTCTCTGTAAAAATGTGATGCACTCAGAAACCTGCAGCAGTTGTAAATGATGAGGAGAAAGCACTGGTACAGTGTTTTAAATGTAATTTAAAATGTGTAGTTCTTAATAGAAGCATGATCCCAAATAAACTCATGAGTAATGAAAATATGCTATATCTATAAATTTTGTAATATAAGTTTGGTTTCATTATAAACTGAGTGAAACTGCATATTTCCCAGACATTTTTTATACCTCTACTCAGAAAGTTCTAAATGTAACGGTTGCCTTGTAGATCATAAAGTCTAACAAGTCTATCAAGATAACAGTATTTAACGCCATACTCTGAATATAGAAGGCTCTAAATGAGCCAGTTCTTATAGGATAATGACCTCCAAATTCTCAAATCTGGTCCTGCATCTGATGTTCTTACGTCTGATAGTCTATTGATTCTTTCTAATTGAAGCAGAAGACGCACTGCTCAAAAACAGACCACCCAGTTCTCCCTATGTCTAGACCACCAACCAGTGTACCTAGAGGAATCCATGGCTCCAGATAGGTATGTAGCAGAGGATGGCCTTACCTCACAGTAATGGGAGGGAAAGCCCTTGGTTCCGGGGAGTTTGATGTCCCAGGGTAGGGAGATGCTGGGGTAGTGGGGCAAGAGACTATGGGTGGGTGTGGGAGCACCCTCATACAGGCAAAGGGGAGGGGGATGGCAGATGTAGGATGGGGGTGGTGGAGCGGTAACTGGGAAGCAGGATATCATGGGATGGGGGGGTTGGTGGAGAGGTAACCAGGAAGTTGGATATCATTTGATATAAACAAATGGAATGATTAATAAAAAAGAATAAATAGCATATAGATATGTAGAACAAAAAAAATCAATTTTATTTATCTGGACTACACCTTCTACTTTATTCAGTCACCCAGGCACACATGGCCTGATGGTGAAGGATATTGTCTATGTCTATGCTTGTTCAATTTCTAACTTTCAGAAAGGAAATAACTTTAAAATAAGGTAGAAGATAATTGTTGACTTACACATGTTTTAAATTCAGCATTTGTAACTTGGTGAGTTTTGAGAAAATGGGAAAGATATATCGAGTTTCCTCTGATATTAGAGTCATGGTTAAGAATAAATCAAAGGAAGGTATACTATTGTAATTTATGTTTTCATGAAGTTTATAAGGCAATCTACTACAGGTAGCACAGTTTTCTGAGGGCCTCGATTTACTGTACTTAGAGATTGTGGCTGACAAATGATTGGTCTTTCTTTGATTAGTTCATATGTTGTAAAATTTTATTTTCCATTATGTTTCTAATACACACTGATAAGAACTCAGCTTTTATCATTACAGTTTTAGAATTGCTTGGTGTATAGCTACCAGGACCTGTAGCCATGTCTTGGCATCAAGTAGCTTCAGATGGTGGCATGACATAACCTGTGGGTTTGTGAATGGGAAGAGGCACATCACCATCTTTGGGGAAGACAGCTGCTACAACTGTGAACCAGTTCCAAGATACAATATCTAATTTTCTCAGACCATCATGTTCTGTCTGTGCAACTATTGAAAGTATTATCCACAATGTGCATGCCAGCTATAGAGTTGGGGAATTACACCTGCTTGAATATGATAGCCAAATGATGCCTCCAAAAAGAGCCTAGAAAGAGAACTGTTCCAAGCATATTTGTTGATGAAGCTTTCATTGCGTATTGACTGACAGTAAGGGTAATTCTAAAAAAGGAAACTGCTTCCACTGGTGGATTAGTATTATTTAAGACAAAGTAAGAGAAAGGATGTTGAATGTTGCATGTTGTGGAAAATCACTGTGACCAATAAATAATAGTTCATGAGAACACGCCTGATGATTCCTATTAATTATTTGAAAATATTTGAAGTATGTGTATTAACTTCCATTATATTAGTCTGAAAAGATTGAATGCTACTGATTTAGTATCTATCAACCATACATTATTTGGTTCATCCATTATTGCCAACAGCACTTTCTTTTTTCTGTATTTACACTTCATCTTTTTCATTAAAATTTTGTATTAATGTGAAAATTCTTTTATCTATATTCTAATATTTGGTATTTTTAAGTATTAGCACATTTGTTTAATGTTTGGCTGTGGTCTCTGTATCTGTTTCTGTCTGCAAGCATAACAGCATCATTAATAGTGTCAGGGATAGGTTCTTGCACATAGGATGAATCTCAGGTTAGGCCAGACACTTGTTGACCATTCTCTCAAGTCTCTACTCAAAGTCTATACCTGAACTCTGCACAGCAAAACAGTCAAAGCTTGGGAAATCTTGTGGAAGAACTGAGGGAAGGATGGAGGAACCCAGAGGGGATATGAAATCCACAAAAGGACCAACAGAGTCAACTAACTTGGACCCTTGGGGGCTCCCAGCGACTGAGCCATTTATCAAAAAACATACAAAGGCTGGACGTACTCACCACCACACACATGTACTAGATGTGTAGCTAATTCTTCATGAGTGGGCGCCAATACAAGTGTAGAAGGTGCTGACTCTGACTCTGTTGCCTGCTTGTGAATCCTGTTCCCCTAATTGAGCTGCCTGATCTGTCCTCAGTGAGACAGGATATGTCTAGTACTGCAGTGTCTTAAAGTGCTAAGGTGGGCTGGAACTCACAGGGACTTTCTCCTTCTCAGAAGTGAAGAGGCAGCATATGACTGGGGGTTAATGGGATGAAATTGGGTTGTAAAGTGAATGAATAAATAAAATAATGGAGAAATAGGTTATTTGCCTGAGAGACATGTTTATTTCTATACACATTTTTGTTTAATTATCAAACCATTAGGATAAGTCAAATATACATGAATACATACATTTTTGTACATTTGTGATTGGTAATTTTTTTAAACTTAAATTTATATGAGACTGTGGGGTAAAATTGGTGAGAATAGTTTGCACTGGCATTGATTAACATACATTTAAAATTGATTTTGTGTGAGGATGTGTGTGTGTGTGTGTGTGTATGTGTACATACTCATGTGCGTGTGCTATATATTAAACCTGGAACAGGTATGTGGGAAGGCATGCAAAATTATATATGTTCATACAGAGATCAGAAGTTAATATAGTTTGTCTTCTCTTCTTGCAGTCTACGTTAGTTTTGAAACACAGTCCTTATGTATGTCACTGAAACTCAAGGCTATGCATTCAAGATGAACAAGTTAGGGAGCTCCACTTAGCAAAGTTTCAAACCCTGATCAAAAATAAATTGGGCAAGAAAATACTTACATCATCTTGTACTTCAAATGACATTCCACTTTCAAGGAAAGTTGAGGCAGGAACCTGAATACAAGCTCTGTACCAGAGACTGATGGAAAATATACTATTTACTGGCATGTTTTCCATGGTTTGCTCAGTTGGCTTTCATATACAGTCCAGGACCACATATCCAAGGATCCCACCATGGTGGGATGTGCCTTTCCCATCAAACATTAATGAAGAAAAGTGCTCCCAGAATAATTCATACAGGAGATTCTGATAGAAGAAATTGTTCAGTTCAAGTCACATTTTTCTCTTGGATGACTAGTTTGAATCAGGTTGATAAAAACTAAGTAACACATTTATTTTGTCAGAATGACACATAAACATATCACTATTAATCCACAATCTTGACTTTTTTACTTATCTGTAAGATTCCATGATAATATCACAATAAAATATAATATAAACATAAAAATCCCAAAATCTTAAAAGATTTTAAAAGTTCAAAGCATTTTTAAACATCCAAAACTTCCTAACTGTAGACACCTATAAAATTTTTAAAAGCCCTATTAAGTACATTCTTAGTACAAGAACTTAAAACCAGGTCATAAATATACACATATCTAATACAAAAAAAAATCAAACTACAAGAAAAGTCATTTCCAATAATATAAAATATTTACTACCCAGCATCTTGGAATCGTTCCTCACCATCTGGGCTCTAAATTGTTCTCATGGTCCCACTTCCCATGTTCTCTCCTCCATAGCACACAGACTGGCTCAGGCTCAGGCAGGCTGCACTCCATACCTGATACCATCCCAGATCATTGACCAATGGTCCTGTCATCTCCTTTACGCTAAGATCTCCACTGTAACTGAAGCTGTATCTTCATCTAAAGGCCCCCCCCTGCCTCTTCCATGGACAAGTCTGATCGTTTCTCAAAGCTTCTGGAATATTGCAGCATCTATCTGAGCAAAACCTGTATGTATTGGAGACTCTATACTTTATGAAGTTTGACAGCCTGATTGAAATTGAGGCTCAGCCCTTCTGGATCACAGCTCCTGTGTACTGACTCTGGGCAAATACTCACCCACAGAGTTCTCCTCAGTCACGTTTGTATCCTCTTAATCACTGTTGGTGTTTTTCAGTCTCAGATAACAAAAATCAATATCCTAGAAAAGCAAAGATTTCACTCCAGTTTTGTTGATTTCTTGTTATTCACATCTGATTTTGCTATAAATAGCTCCTCAGAAACTACAAATTGTTAGTTGAAAATATTACACGAGCATCTGTGATATAGTCTTTGAGTGACACTCAAGTGGAAATTCCACAGGTCAGGCTCCTACTGTCTGCCATGATCCCAATCTTATTCACCAAGTTACCACAGCAGCTACTTAAGCTTTAAGCACACAATGGCATTTCTCATCCTAATCTTTATAATTCTCCACCTTCCTCTTAGAATGGTTCTTCAGGCCTAAAACCCACATGGCAAGTGTCACACTTCAAGCTTCCATTACATGGCACCAATTTCTGTTCTGCTTTCAAAATATATCCAAGCATTGAGTCTGTTTGCATATGTGTGTGCATGTAAACATTGAGGTGTCAAATGCATGTATGATAGCTCTAGCTGAAATTGTTTGTAGATTCATTTGTTTATTGTAAGTGTGTATGTATGTATGTGAGTGCTACTTAAATATACAAGAAAAGCTTAAATATCTATGTCAAGTCCTCAAATAATGAATCTACCTATAGCAAAAATCAGTTAATAAATAGAAATTTGTCCTACTGAAATGTACATGGATACCTTACATTTTTGTACAGTGAAATGGTTGGATGGGTAAAGGCACTTTACAATTGACCTGAGTTTGATCTCAAGCATTCAGATGGTAAAAGAGAAACTGACTCCAGCAAGTTGTGATTCATCACTCAAATCTGTTCAACATTATTTTAAATACAGAATTCAAATTCTTGGGTAATTGGTCACAGATTCAATTGCGATAAGGCTGGAATGTATTACATTCAATACTTAACACTTAAATAATTTAACATCATTTCTGAAGAGTTCTAGATATCTTTATGATTTGACTCAGGTTCTCCCTCACATACAAAATTTAAAATTGGGTAAAAAGCAAGAGTAGATTATTTTATTCAGTGGATTGGTGTATGCCATCCCATAACTGAATCTAACTATGTCTCATTTGGTTATGGAATCAGTTATTTAGATATTGATTTGTATATAAATATGAACATTACAAAATAAGAGAAAATTACAATTAAAAACATTCAAAATAATTAAGCATCATAGTATTCAGTAATTGATGTGTATTGATGTAAAGCCATTTAGTATATCTAGTAGGTATATGCTAACATTAATTATCATTTACTACTAAAACACTGGAATAAACAGATATTATGCAATTTCCCCAAGATAGTAATCATCATTATTCAAAATACCCAGAAACAAGAAACAACCTAGGTGTTTCTCAACTACAAAAGGGATAAATAAACATGTAGCATGTTTGTAAAATAGAATGTCACACAGATGATAAAAAATAAATCTTATATCATAAGATTTGCAAGCAAATGGATGGAACTTGGGAAAAAAAATCTTTCTCAATGAAAGGCATCCAAACATAAAAATATAAACATGATATGTACTCACTTAGAAGTAGATATTACCTGTTAGGTAAATGGTAATCAAGCTACAATCCACAGCCCCAGAGAGGCTATGTAACTAGGAAGTCTCAAATGGAGACACACGTATCTGCCTAGGAAGGGGAAATAGATTACATTTTGTGGATAGATCGGGGGCAGGTGGGGACTGGAACAAAAGGGAATAGGCTGAAGAAAGAGGGATGGAGGAAGGTTATAAGGGAAATGCTGACTATAATAGGGGCATTAAGGGAACAATGTGGAAACCTAGTGCAGTACAAACTTTTTGGAACCTATGGTGGTGACCCCAGCAAAGACTCCTTGTAAGGAAGGATATGGCATCTGAAATAGCCATATTCTAATACCAGGCAAGCATAAGTAGGCAGTACAATGGTAGAACTGGGACAGCAGCACAGCCACAAAACCTTCTTTCTACAACCTGTCCTTCCTGCAGGATGTGCTGAAACAAAGGTGGCTCAGAGCTGACGGAAATGATCAACCACTTACTGGTCTTAACTTTGGTCCACAAAGTGAGAGAGAGTATATGCCTGGCATTACTTGGATAGCCAAGAGTAGGTAATGAGATAATCCAAAGTCCTGGGGTAGACCAAACAGGACACACTAATAATAATAATTAACAGTAGTAGTAATAATAATAGTAATAAGTAGTAGTACTTCTTATTCTCTCATACAATACTATTACTACCACTACTGCTATTACTACTATTACTAGTAAATTGTATCATTCCTAGTTATTTTCTGCAGTAATCATCAATACTCATAGATTGCTACCTAATTCAATCTTTACCAGAAAGGCTTCCTTTGGCAGGTGATCGGGAAATGCAGGAACCCAGAGCAAATCATTAGGTGGAACTAAAAGAACCTGCAGAAAAATAACTGAAGGTATTATTGAAGGCAGAGAGTCAATGAGCTCATGAGGACACAGTCTGCAGAACCAAACAAGCAGAGTTTGTAGCTGCTCACAGAGATTGAAGAAACCATCATGGAGCCTGCATGTGTCGATATTAAGGATTTTCATATATTCTGTGATTAAGTAGCTTGAGATTTTTGTGTATTCCTAACAGTGGGAGTGGGTGTGTCACAGACTCTTTTTGTCTACTCTTGGGACCTATTATCCTCCTACAATTTTTCCTCATCCAACCTTGATATGAGGGTTTAGGCCTAGTTTTATTGTATCTTGTCATGCTGTAGTTGGTTAATATCACTGAAAGACCTCTTTTCTGAAGTAGTTGATCTGAGAGAGACAAATGGGAGAGGGATGGAAGTAATGAAGGAAGAGGAGACTGCAGTCAGCATGTATTGTATGAGAGAAGAATGAATAAATAGTTAAAGAATAAAGAAAAAATAAAACTTAACAGTGAACTGTGAAAAAAGAGATCATAGAAGAATAAACAAATTGTTAAAGAATAAAGAAAAATAAAACTTAACAGTGAACTGTGAAAAAAGATCGTATTATGCAATCAAACAAACAGAATTTGAGCTTGGATTTGCAGGTTTCAGATAAATATAATTCTATAGCAAGTTTGCAATTGCAGCACTCCAATAGTAAGATGGAAGATGAGGACCAGAGAATCTGGGAGGTCAGCATGGATATGAAGTGGCAAAGAAGAGTGCCTGTCTCAAACGAGGTACAAGGTGAAGACTGACACGCAAAGATATTTTCTTAACTCCATGAATATAATAGAGCACTGGCATGAGAAAGCCTGAATACACACACACACATACACACACACATATGTACATGTATACATATATGTATATATGTATGTATGTATGTATGCATGCATGTATATGCACATGTACCAAACAACGAGACAAAAGAAAATTTTTCATGGACATTACAACTAATTAATATCCTAGAAGCTATCATATAGACAGTTCAATCAATAGAAAATAGATTTCAAGGTTTAAAGGATAATGAAGCACTGAACAACATTATTTCAACTTTTAATGATCAAGTTTGACAATGCAGAACAACAGAAAGCTACAAGCATATAAAAGTAGTGACCTCAGGTGTTCCATCAACTGTACAATCTCTTCTTGGGCAAAACAATAATCTTCTATTATTGTTGTTGCAAATATATTCACTTTGAGAACTGTCTCTAAGGGGAAACAGAATTAGCTTATCTTCATAAGAAGCACATTAGCATGTAACAATACCTCCTGTCACAAATACTCTGAAGGGTTTGAAAATGTTGATGTTCCAGAATATAATTTTATGTTCTAAATTGATAGTGCTGTGTTAACAAGGCATCATCAGAAAGATGCACCAGGAATTATCAATGCCCTAAGAAAAATTATTTGTTCTAGAAGGTGCATGTTAAACTTGTAAAGTTGTAGAGATTACCACCCTTGTGAAGGCTTTGGAATCTAGCCATTTATTAATTTATTATAAGTTTCCTCATTACATTTTTTTGCAGAAACCTGAAAGTGTGATGGAGGACGCCCATCTACAAGGAAAGAGGGATGACCTGAGGAAGTTGATATATAAATATTTGTATATTTATATATGTCACAATGGGCATATTAGAGACAAGGAGTGCCTTTGTGATACTGTGTAAACTTATAAACACCATGCTATGTATTACAAAGTTAATGGTTTATTCTATGAACTTTAGGAACACTGTAATCTTTTCATAATATATTAATAATATTTTCTCAGCACTTGATGAATATTTTTATCAGCTCCTCAATACGTATCATAAGCAGCTCAGATCTCGCTTTCCTGCTGACTTTCCATCGTATCTACTTTGCTTTTCAAAACAAAATCAGTTTTTATAGCATTGTTTTTGTCATGTCCACCTGGTTTCACGGGAGCAGTTTCTTCCTGTGATCAGCATAAGCACGTTCAACAACTGAATTAAAATAAAATAAAAGTGTTAGGGAGAAATGAATCTTTATTGCTACTTTTATGCATTCAAAGGAGCAAATGAAATTTCTTAGATTTGGAGTTTTAATTTTCTTTCTTTATATTGCAGAAATAATATTTTGTTCATATTTGTCACATAAATCATTATAAACTTAATTTAATTTCCTTATATTTTTGGCAAAAATATAAACCAATTGATACTTTTCCATTGCTTAAATGTTCTTTAAAAAAAGATAGGAATCCAGGGTTCTTAATAAAAAAAAATTCCTCTAGTCAATGAGCACTGAAAGCTCCAATATTTTAATCTTTTTCATTGTTGTATTACTTTAAATTTTCTCTAATAAGGTAGTACACACATTTGTAAAATTTGAAATTTTTTACATAAATACACATTATAAAGAAACCTTTCATGGATCTCTTGCAAGTATGAATTTTCTTGAAACGTTTCATGGCTTTTGTTCATAATTGTTTTCAGAAAAGCTTTTAGAGCAATTGGCCTTGGACTGAGAGACAGTATTTCACTCCCTAGAAAATTCCAGGCAGTTTACCATGTGTCTCAGGCTTCTCTGTGTGCAGGGTTCTACCTAGTAACAGAGGTTACATCACAGACTGGCATCTGCTTAGTGCTTTCATATCTTCTGAGAACACGGCTTTGAAAAACTATTATAAAACATAGTAATTGTCTTCCAATACGATGATAATGTCCTTTTCCTTTACCAAATCATAACCTGCTTTTTGATAAGAAATGGCAAATGTCACATAAAGAAATTTTTTTCATTAAGAAATGTAAAATATAATTTCATAAAGGAATGTAAAATATAATTCCTTTGTTTTGACAAAAAATATGGAATATTCACAACTTTACCCATGTACATTAGGGGTGACCATAATGACTAACTCCACTCCTTAAAGTATAAGTTGAATTTATCTTGTCATAATTTACAAATTAAATTCCTAATTCACAGTACCATAGAATGTGTATAAGTTTGCTATATTGGGTCTTGAAAATTAATTAAAATTGAATGTGATATGAATGGGCCTCATATAATCTCAAGTACTTAAAATAAGGTGAAACTTGAATTTAGAAAGAGATACTTTGAGTAACCAAAAAGGACCAACCTCATGAGAAATCATAGAGGCTTGTATCTTTCTGTTAAACTTTCAACTACAGGGCTATAAAGACACATATGTCTTCTGTTTAAGACATTCATGATAGTTTGTATGTAGTCTTAGCAAAGTAATATTCCCAATTAACCATATTCCCACTTAGCCATATTTGGGAACCATAAAAGGGAACCATATTCCCAATTAATGAGGAAGATCCAGGAAGCAGTTAAAGGATACACCTTGAAATTTGTTTTAAATAGAGTTTCTTTAATTGTTCCTTTTATGAAAACTGCCCTGAACAAAGATATCTTTGTCAGCCAGCTGGCAAATACAAGTTCTGTGTTTGAAAATTATTTTTAACTTATTTTCTTGATAAGCAATGTTTTACGACATTTCAGAACATAGTTACAGAGAACTCTCTTCCTTGGGATATTTCCTCATGGAAATTATGTGTGCACTGGGCATAAAAGAAGATATAATTGCAACATGTCCAGGGTCACATTCAAGGTGGAGAGAAACAGAACACACAAGGTTGATTACAGAGCGTGACAACAGTTGTAGCATTTTACTCTTAATCTTCTCTCACATTCAAAAGTTAACTAGTTATCTACTAATTTTTGAAACTAACATTTTAGTATTAATTCTTAGAGAATTATATACATAAATTGTCATATCATATTCATAATCTCTACTACAATTTCTTCCGGAACCAACGCTACCTTCCTACACATTCAACTTTTTGTTTTCTTTCTTCATTTATTTTTTCTTAGGTTTTTTTTTCTCTCTTTCTTGTGAATGTTGTCCAAATATTCTTGGATGTAGGGCCAACCCCTGGAGCACACTTGACTTATCTTTGGTCAAATTCTGAAACTAATTGTCCTTCTTCTAGCATCTATCAGTTGGAAAGTTTGCCTTAGCTAGTGGTAGGATTTCATGCCCACTTCCTGACACTGTCCTGAGTTTTTTTGTTTGTTTGTTTGATTGTTTAATGGTATTGTATATGTTGTCCTAACCACTGTATTTTCAAAACACCAATGTTGTGTTGATAAAACAGTATTTCATTGCAGTAATTTAGAAACTCTGGATGTACACTTCTATAAGGACAGTCCCTGAGAAATTTTGGTTGTGTTGTAACAGAGATGCCTCCTTGAGGCCCCATGCTGTGCTACCTCTTATTCTCTATACAATAGCCTAGGAGGACCTGTGTAAACACCATGCTTTGCAAGATTGATATCTTGATATCTATATCTGCTATTTCAATAAATTAGTTCCCCTCTCAACCCCTGCAAGGGAAGATCATCTGTACATAAAGAGGACGGTAAATTATGTCAAAATCATCTATGCTTCCTATTTATTTTGTCATAGACTTGGAATTTTACATATTCATGTTCTTTGTGCAAGAAACAAACACATACAAAAAAATTAAGACTAAATGAGGTGGGAATATAGACAGTGTGAGTCTAACTGTCCCTTATTTTTTTATGAAAGATGTTCAAATCTCCTCAATAAGCTTCAAAGGAAAAAAATGGCTTTTGCATCAGTGAGTCACTCAGTTGATGGATGAATTTAAAAGTTTGAGTTTATTAGCCAGGTTCAGACCATTATAATGCAAAAACTAAGTACTAGTGTTTGCTCTCTACTTAGTGAGCTAAAGATATATACATTTACATAACGCTAGCCCTACTCCAACTAGGCAGCATTGTAGATACAGACCAATCCATTCATTGCTACTGGTAACTGCCATCCATCTATACCACTGAGATAAGCATATACTGACACTATATCTATATGTTCCTTTTTTTATTTTCATACTATAAAAATATTGTGGCTGCTAAATGAACTTATTTTGTGAATCTAGGGATAGTTTCAGTAAAATCAATCACTGGTGAGTCAGTTCAACAGAAAGTAAGTTTGCTGAGTCCTACTTGGTCATGGCAGGAACAGTGTGACATGGTTACCTCCTCTGAAACAAATTAACTAGGGCATGGACCTACATGAGTATTGATGCTTGCTGTGTGCATAAGGCTTGAGTGAATATATATATATATTTTTTTTCCTGCTGCTTTTTTTTAAAATATAGGAATTATACTAAGAAGGAAAATAGGAAAATGATACCATGGGTGGACAATAAACTTGAAGGCATAGGTCAGAACATCTGGTCTTCAATATTCAGTGCATGTTTTTATATTATGTTCAGTGGGTTGAATGGTTGTAATTATTATCTCCTGTTCAGTTAGGAATTTCTACAATACTAAAGAAGATGTGATAGTAAGAGGAGATTTAAAAATATATCCACCTACAGGGAATATATATTGTTGATATGGCTTCCATATACTTTATGATAATTCTTAAGCCTGATTTATAACCACATCTCTGTGATTTCCAGTCTCACTAATAACATCAAAGGGCTATTGCAATACTCAATTGCACACTCCAAAATTTTTGTTCTTCCCGAAAAAACAGCACTATGTTGCTGTATGAAAAGCATATACTGTAATCTATAATTTCTCAAACATATATTTGACACATTAAACAATGTCTTTGTTGGTATTAAAAGTGAGAAAAAACAAATTCAACAACTTCATTATCTCTTTTATCTCCCTTGCATCTGAAAATACAATCAACAGATGAAAAGATTTACTAAACACATTTCAATGTTCTCAAGGTTTCTAGTTATAGAGATCATTCAAGTGCCATAATTTATTAATAATAAATTGTGAAGTACAATTTTAAAGATGGTGTTATGAGAGGAAAGAGATAAAATATTGGAAAGTGAAATGATCAAGACCCCAAACTTATATTTGTAGTGGTAAGATACCAAGCTGGATGAGTCTGATGTGTCTACATTTGTGCAATGCTTCTAACTGTCGTTAGATTATCTGTTATCAGCAAGTGAAATTGTTCTTCATTTCACACACGTTATTCCTTTGTCAAATATCTCCTTGTTCTTGATTTATTTCATAATGTTCATTACAAGGAAAAAACGTTAAAAGACACATTATGTTACAAAGCTTTGATATTCAATAGACCAATAGTTTTTTTTTTTAAATGTCATTTTTCATTCCTTAATAAAAGCCTTAAATGACAAACTTGGAAGTCTCCTCTGTGTTGTGGATAGCCCTGGTCTTGTGTTTTGATGCTAATTCTACTTTCCTGGCTAGGGCTACAGAATCAGGATACAGGTGACTTCTTGTGACCCTTCTGCCCACCTTAATTTGTAAAATAAAGACTAGAGCCAGCTATTGGGCAGTAGAAGGGGAGGTGGAGCGGAAAAGTTTGAAAGAGAGGGAGAGAGAGGAAGGAGAAGGAGAGAGAGGAGAGATGTACGTGGATGTCCCCGTGTCTCTAGCAGTCTAAGGTAGTTATAAATATCAAGGTTAGGTAATTGGGTTCACAGTTCTAATTTTGTGGGCATCTTGTGTATTAAGTATTTTCTAATATATAAATCTATTTGGTTAATAGCAATCATTAAGAATCTTATTTCTACTGGGTATTGGGAATTGTTATATCTACCGCATGGTGGTGGCAGAGTTGCCCCTTCAGCCATGCTTGGAGCCATAGACTCGACTGAGCTGACTCGAGGAGGCAACAGCCACACCAATGTCTCCTGAGTCTTGGGGCGGTGCTCTTAGCCAGCAGGTCCTACTTTAGTGCAGGAACTTAGAGTGGGAACATGGCAAAGGCCTGGAACTAGCTGGTTACCCCGCCTTCTTTTCTCATACTTCCTGCTACACCTCTGTAATATTTTGACCTTAAACTTCTAAGAAGAAGAATTTAGCTGGCATCTGTGTAAACACTTGTAATACAAGTACCAGGTTTGTTAATTAGGTATCCATAATTTTTCAAAGTGTTTGAAAACAACTCAAGAGTACAAGGGGAACAGTTGGATATATATTTTAAAACAATCAATTGATTAAGAAAAAATGTCTATTACTGTTTGTATACTGGATAAGGCTAGATGATTTTACAATTATTTTGATATTAAAGTACAGAATCAAAATGGAGTTACTAAAATTTTTATAATACTTAACAGGATATTAAAAATGAAAAAGGAAATGAAACTTATTCTGTCATTGTATTTGTTTTATATTTTCCCTTTCTTCCATTCCATGAAAATATGCATAAATTTATTTTACTTGGGAGTGAACAATGATAAATAAAAGTGGATCTTTACTGATGTATTGAAAATTAATACATAGTTCAATTACAGATAACGCAGGTAACTTATGTGTGTTTCCATCAAAAATTTCAGCTTTCCCTTACAAGAGCTTCTTACTGAAATTTTCTTTTTTAAATTGTAGGTTCACAGTACACTAGAATTGTCTCTAAAAGACTGTTTAGAGGAGCCATGATCTCTTACTGAGGGAAACCTGATGCTCATGATAAACTCCAGTTTATACAATATGTATAGTGTGTCCTGTGTTCTCTGGTAAACAGTAGTATACAGGTGTCAGCAGAGATTACAGGTAAATTACATGGTTCCCTTAACCCATGCCACTAGCCAGCCTCAGGTGAGAAGATGTAGTAGTTCTACAACAGTATTCAGTTGCCTGTACTGACTGCCTGTTTCTCTATCCTTATATTCTCTGAATCTTCCAAGTCTCCTTCTCTCTAAAAGGAGGAAATAATATTATAATGTATAACCAAAAGCAAAACAATACTAGAACAAATGAAGACAGAAAGAAAGAAAGAAAGAAAGAAAGAAAGAAAGAAAGAAAGAAAGAAGAAAGAAGACAATGCTATGCAGCAAAATTTAGTATATTTTGTAAGACTTGAAGTTCTCCATTTAGGGTTGGGGAGGAAGTCCAAATGTTGTCACAACTTTACTCTTGTTGCTCTCTGCACCAAATTGTGTATATGAGGAATGGACATATTTTTTTTTACACTAGTTTCCTTTCAAGGACTCCTGAAATCTTCCACACAGGCTGGCACAAGTTCAGCTGCAAGGCTACTTCATTCCCAGCTTGTTCACAATGATTGATCTGAAGGAGAATTTCCTTCCATCAGCCACAGAGGAAGATCCATTTGGCTGATTTATGATTATGGCTCCTCACCTTGGAAGTTTCCTTTAAACACCTTTCTATGTGACCTGTAATCTCCATCAATGAACACATTTTATGTGACATCTACATTCTCATACTTACTTGGAATATCATTTGTAAGATTTTAATTAATGTTCTACATTGGAAAATTTGCAGTTTTAGCATTTATTGCTGATCATACTTTTCTGTTATATATAATGAATCTGGCTCCTCTAAGAGCTGTGATATGATCAATATCTACCTTTCTAAAACAATTCACCTGAAATGTACTGTGTCATGTATTGAAGACTTCCCATATGAATACATTGAGTATAAGCTGTATAGAAAATATAAATATACATGAAAATCAGGTTATTTCAGTATAATATTCATTATTGAAAATAAATATTTTATCTTTTTTATGTGTAACTGATTCTAATTGAAGAACTTTTAACATATTTTAAAAGACATTATTATATGCAATGAAGCTCCTTTTAATGCTATAATTGATTTTTGTTTAGTTTCATTTTTACTAACAAAATAGGATCTCCTTTGGCTAAATAAAAGACTAATAAAAATCAATAAGGTAAATAAAGCCTTGATAATTATTTCCAAAAGGTAGTACATAAAAAAATTGCTTTGAACTTATAAGAGGTAAACAACAATAATTTGAAGAATCTAATTCATAACATAATTTAACAAAAAGACACAAGTTACTAATTAAATTATGAAATATGAGTACAATTTAAAACTTCTGATGTTGTTGCCAAATTAAATATGTCTTAGTATAAAAGATAATGTGCCACATATGATTTGTAGCTTTATTCTCACTTAATACATTTATGGTGCACAGATATAGCATACTAACAAACTGTGCCTTGGGAAGGAAGGAGATTCAAGAAATAGGCAACTTGTCCATAACTATGTGATTACCTCACTGTTCTCTCTTTATTTATACAAAATATAAAATTATTTATTTTATTCATTAATTTTCTTAGAATGCTTGTTAGTGATTAAAACAACTAAGATGCCAAATATCAAGTAAAAAATGTTTACTCAAATATTATTTATGTAAGCTTAAACTAATTGATTCCGGCATTGCATTCTCTACTACATTGTGTTGCCCAGTGACATTGTAATAACATGTCATAGATTTCAGTATATCTGTATTTATGAATAGCTTTTCAACTTGATCTTGTAAACTTAAAGTAAATGAACAAAACTTGTCTCTATACATTACAGCCCGAAAAAATAATACGAAACTTTCGAAGCACTGATATTTCAAGTGTTTTTTTTTTTTTTAAAGACAAAATGTAATCACGCTTTCAAAGCCAGAGACACATTCGATTTATTCTACCTGCATTGGGATAATCATTCACTGATTTCCATTTTTCTGAACATTGTTATGTACTTAAAATATTACGAACAGAGAGTCCATAATGAACATTTCTTATCATAGAATCTAAATGATTCTACGTAGAAAAGAATGAACTCAGACCCATCTCATAAGTATCCAGAAAGGCCTTATTCTGCTATATTTGTCTCTTTGGCTGATGTTTTGTAAAGCTTTCTTTACTTTAAATGAATTCCTTCTCTGAGGTGTCCTTAAGATTTTAAACATTACCTTCTATCCCACATATGGATAAAGTTTTTCTAGTCCACGTTCTTCATATCATCATTTTTTTGTTGTTTTTGTTTTCTTCTAAATTTCATTTATTCACCTTCTGTTCTACTTGGCTTGTATTCAGGATGATTTTTTTATCTCATATCTTAAGTATAGGATTATGACATTTAGGATAGGAGATTTTTGGCTTTATTATATCCATTTAACAAAATTCTATTAATGAGAACACAAGTTGAAAGAAGATGACTGATTTGAAAATCTACTACAAGCATTTTTGGCAAATTTAAAAGAGTATTTTAATAACTAAAATATATGACATTACCAACTGAAGTTTTTATACTTTAATCTACAGACAGTATTTAATTTGGAATTAGTTCATACTAAATGTAATGTATTCCTTTTTATGAAAGCTTTTCTGCAACTACTTGTACAAAAGAGTACATTTCATTGTAATAGTTTCATAAATCTGTTTTGCATAGTTTGATCATATTTACCATCTCTACTGATCCAAACTGCATTATCTCACTCCTAGCAGCTTACCATATACTGTTCTACATCCTCTAAACTCATCTTTTATTTTGTTATTTTAATCCCCCTTACCCACTCTTGACCAGATTGCCAACTTAATCAGGGTCTAGGTCATTAGGCAAATATACCTGTGAGTACATTTGTTATGGTGTTTCCAAAATAAGTCAGTAAGAGGAAAATTAAATATGAGTGGAACCAGCTAGACAATGAGGACCTAGGTGAAATATTTTTTGGAAAAGTAGAAAGTAACTGGGGTTGGCATTTCTTTTCTCTATTATATTAAAGACTCTGTGAGCTTGGATAAAATGATAGACTGGGATGTCTGAATCTATGAGCCTGAAATCAGTTCCTATCATTCAACTGTTTTCTTCAAATATTAAGACTTCACACTTCCAGGAAGTGAACTAACTTACTCCCTTTACTGTCTTTACTGGAGGTTGTATACTTTATTGAATGAGTAGTAAGAGAGAACACCCTTGTCTTGCTCCAGATGTTAAAGAAGATGCTTTTAGATTTCTTTGTCAGTATGAATTTAGCTGTGTTTTACATCCACCTAGTACACTCAAGAATCACCCCTTAACTTTTAGTTTCATCAGGACTTTTAGTATAAACAAATCTTGAATTTTGTCAATAGCATTTTCTGCATGTACTGAAATAAACTATGTAGTTTATGACTCATTCAGTTACACTCATTGCTAGAAGAATTGTTCCACAGCTTATTATATTCTCTCAAATACAAAGCTGGTAAGGTGATCTTATGGCAACAACAATTTGACTGATTATAAAATGCATGTGAGAACAGTGTGCCTTCTTCCTGACCACCTGCCTGTCTGTCTGGAGGTCTTTCCTAACCAAGAACACAGATAAGACCCTGGTCCCTATCAGGGCCACCTGGGACCACTACAGAGCCCACCATATGTTGGATCTATCCAGCTCTGCTGGAGTTCCAGAACACTTTCTGTCTGCGCTACACATGTACCCACGTCAGATCAGTGTGTCTGCTCTGGACCTCATAACCCTGACTATCTCCATCCAGGAGACTGAGGAGGATTCCTGCTCTACCCAGGGACAGAGAAGGCCAGCTCTGAACACATAGTGCACTAGCTTCCTTCCTAGAGGCCTGCTCTGACCCAGACCTCAAAGCTCCACCTGCCTCTGGGGAGCCCTGTTCTGATTTGAGATACCCAAGCCAGTTAAACACAAGAGGTATCCAGATGGCAAAGGCCACGAGCATAACAAAAAACGCCAGCATAAACAACAGAAGTCAATGTAATTTGGCAATATCAAAACCTAATTCTTCAACCACTGCAAGGTCTGGATACCTCAACACACCTGAAGAGCAAAATTTTGACCTAAAATCCTATGTCATGAAGATAATAGAGGCCTTTAAGGAGGATATAAATAATTCCCTTAAGAAATACAGGCAAACAGGAAGAAGCCCTTAAAGAGGAAACAAATAAATTCCTTTTAAAACCAAACAGGTGAAGGAAATACACAAAATAGTCCAATACCTGAAAGTGAAATAGAAACAATAAAGAAATCACAAATGGAGACAATTCTGAAGATGGAAAAATCTAGGAAAGAGAACAGGGATTATAAAGATAAGCATCACCAACAGAATACAGCTGATGTGAGAGAGAATCTCAGGTGTAGAGGATACCATAGAAGATATTGATACATCAGTCAAAATAATGCAAAGTATAAAAATTGCCTAGTCTCAAACCATAAAAAGACCAAACCTAAGTATAATAGGAATAAAAGGTGAAGATTTCCAGTTCAAAGGGCCAGAAAACATCTTCAACAAAATCATAGAAGAAAACTTCCCTAACCTAAAGAAAGAAATAACCATAAATGTACCAGTAGCAGTTCAGGTCACAGGTTAGCAGGGGCAGTTAGATGCACCCTCAAATAATTCATGCACAGAAATACCAGCAGGCAGTTAGGTAGGGTTAGGATAGCAAACACGAATCAGCAATGATGGCACTGACTAGCAGAGACAGACAGCCCTCTGTTTTGGCAAGATTCAGTAGTAGGGACCAGGAGGAACTCCAGGAGAAGACCTCGGCTGTGTCTCTAAGGTAAGCAAAGATCTGTGAAGATGTGAGACCCACAAATGTTGCACAGCAAGCTGTATCACCAAGCCAAATCAGTCGCCATTACTGTTCATTGAATTCTATTTATACTCCATCCAAAAATCATGTCTCCTCTATGGGTCTTGCCTCATCAAGTGTCTTGCCTCATCTTACATCACTCTGCCAATTAACCCGAGTCCTAGGAATCAGCAAGAAACTGCAGTACACCACCGTTTCTTTTTATGGAGTACAGACAAATTCAGGTCAACTGTGCAATATAAGTCTGAGCAATACATTCATGTCCTTAGCAAAGAATCCATCATCAAGTTTCCTTCACATGCTTACTGTAGCAAAATATCCTTTGTCCTGTGTCTGCTTCAGTTAAACGTTCCTTCATTAGTCTGCCTTAGTCTTTCACCTGTGTATAGTTTAGGAAAACTCTCCCTCATGTGTTTGCCCCAGCAAAAGACCTTTCAACACAACTGAATTTCCAAAGAACCCTTAAGTTTCCACATCATATCTCCCTTTCTATTTAAGAATTGCCTTTTTCTCTAACATTAACAATGTACACACAATAGACATAATTATAAGAAACATCACATTTCCACTAAATGACATATGTACAATACAGATTCCTCTGTTATGAATTCTCTGTTTAGTTCTAGACCCCAATTTTTGATTGTGTTGTTTGGTTTTTTGGAGGTTAGCTTCTTGAGTTCTTTATATATTTTGAATATTAGCCAGATATCACATGTGGGGTTAGTGAAGACTTTTCACCAATCTGTAGGTTGCTGTTTTGTCCTAATGACATTGTCCTTTGCCTTACCAAAGCTTTTCAGTTCCATGAGGCCCATATTTGTCAATTGTTGATCTTAGAGCCTGAACCATTGGTATTCTGGTCAGATATTTTCCCCTATCTTGTGCATTCAAGGCTATCCCCACCTCTCTCTTTTATTAGATTTAGTGTAGACCAATTTGCTTATAAATATCAATGCAAAAATAATCAGTAAAAATTCTCACAAACTGAATCAAAGAATATATCAAAATAATCATTTGACATGATCAAGTAGGCTTCATTAGGGGATGTTCTCTAGCAATAGTGATAAAACCACATGATGTTGGTAAAGACACAGACCATTCAATCAATGGTATAGCATTGATGACCTAGATATAAACCCACACATATGGAAAACCAAAATGCCCAGGATAGTGAAAACAATTCTCAACAGTAGAAGAACTTCTGAGTGAATCACCATCCCTGATATGAAACTGTACTACAGAGCAATAGTAATTAAAACCATATAGCATTTCTACAGAAACAGACAGGTTGATCAATAGAATTGAATTGCAGACCCAGAAATATGGATATTTGATATTTGAGAATGAAGCCAAAACCATACAGTGTTAAAAAAAGAAGCATCTTCAACAAATGGAGCTGTTTTAACTGGCAGCCTGCATGTAGAAAAATGCAAATTGATCCATATTTATCTCCTTGTACAAGGCTCAAGTCCAAGTGAATCAAGGACCTCCACATAAAATCAGATCTGAATTTTGTAAGTTTTGTCTGTTTGAGCTAATATTTATAAGTTTTGTTGGTAACCATATTTTTCATTCCCTGTAGAGAGATAACCATAACTATGTCCCTATCTTAAGATCATTGCTAGTCTCCATTCTTAATGTCAACAAATCCTTATAGTATATTGTTTGGGCCAGTTACTCAGTTTTGTTGATAACCCAATGCGTCTCATCCTTCTGTAGTTCCTTTCTCACCAACACTGAGGAAATTGAGAGTTAACAAAGCATTATTTAATCCCTGGGGCTTTTTATTCTCCAGTTTTGTTTAATAAGCATTTTTTTTAAGATATGATTGGCTCTTTCTATAATTGCTTGTCCTGTGAGATTATGTGGTATAATAGTGACATGATATATTTTATAATAGTCAAAGAATTACTTCATCTTATGGATACATATGTGGGAACATTGTCAGTTTTAATTTGTGCAGGCATCCCCATAATTGTCAATATTTTCAATAAATGTGTAATTACACAATCAGCCTTTTCAGAATTTAAAGAGTTTGGCTGTTGAAATCCTGAGTATATTGTATATACCTTTGTTTCCAAATTCTGCAAAATGGAAAATATCCATCTTCTAGATATCATTTCTTTTGTTTCCTCTAGGGTACCAGCAGGTAATAATATTTGGTTGTATAGAGAACACTAGGATATTTTTTATTATATATTGGCTTGTTGTCAAGTGGTGAGATTTTTTTCTTTAAACCTTTCCTTTTACCATGACGTTTCTCATGAAAATTCAAGGGTTCTAACACATTTCCTATTGGTCAATTTCATCATTTGCTGAGCTAATGGACCAGTCATTCCTGTATGAGACCGAATGTGAATAATATATAATAGATAATTTCTACTTTTGATGACCTGTTTTAATTGTGTACGTAACAAAGTAAATTCTAAGTGATCAGGTACAAATCCAGCAGTCTCTATATACAAAACAACTCTTCCTGTATATAAAGAATCAGTAATTATGTTAAGAAGTTCAGAATAATCTAATTATACCATAAAATATCATGCAATTCTGATTTTTGAACCCATGTTCTGTCATCCTCTGCCCACAACCCGGCCGTGGTATATTTCCATTTAATATCCTGGCCCTCTGGGATTGTAGTAACTTCTTGTGATCCGCTTGAATTTTTCATCTGAATTTTAATCTGCCATCCCTATCTTATTTGAATCAGTTTAAAACGTTGGTAGCTCTGCAATTGGTGTTCGCTTTATGATTTATGGAAGAATCCAATTAGTTCTTTTTATAAACATTTTCAGATATTTGTTATTAATTCACCCAAGAAGATGCTACAAGCCCAGAGGGCCAGGATATTGAATGGACATATGACAGTGCCGGGATGTAGGCAGAGGATGGCAGAACCTCTAGAAAGTCCAGGAGACCTGGGATGTGAGAGTCGTCCAGAACTCAGTGTGGGTGACCTTAGCTGAAACGCCTAGCAGTGAGGAGATGAAACCTGAAGAGCTCACCTTTAGAAGTTAGACAGGGAAACGAGTGGAGGGACGGGCATACCAACCCACTTTCAAATTTTGAAACAGAGTTTGCCCTGTTTAAAAGAAATGCAGGGACAAAAATGGAGCAGAGACAGAAGGAAAGACCGACCAGTGACCTGCCCAACTTGAGATCGATCCCATGGATGGGAACGAAATCCTGACTCTATTATTGATGCTACGTTGTGCTTCCAGACATGAACCCAGTATGGCTGTCCCCTGTCGGGCTCTACCAGAAGCTGAATGAGACACAGGCAAATATAGCCAACTATTGGACTAAGGTCAGGGATCCCTGTAGAAGAGGTAGGAAAAAGATTGAAGGAACTGAAGGGGATGGCAACCCCATGGGAAGACCAACAGTGTGAACTAAGTTGTACACCTGAGAGCTCTCATAGACAATAGGAAACCCTGTACAATTAGAGGTAAGGCCTAATTTAGGAAATCTCTATTTTTTCATTTGTTTATCTCAAATTCCTTCCCTGTTTCTGATGTTAGAAAGATAATCTGTTTTCTACTAGCCACATTTTAATTAATTTTGCCAGGGGAAGTGTTGGAGGATGTGCCTTAGTGCTTAAGTGGATGTTAGAGAACAACTTACAGGTAGCATGAGGTTCTCGAAAGAAAGCAAATCATGAGATTGAACCCATGTTCTCAGGGTGATGGCAGCTGCCTTTATCTATTTTCCCATCTCAAAAGCCTATGTATGTATGCCCGAGCGCGTGCATGTGTGTGTGTGTGTGTGTGTGTGTGTGTGTGTGTGTGTATCTTGAGTTTTATGTCCTTACAAATGTATTTGTATTTTACTGAAGTAGAAGACAAAATGCTGAAAACATGAGAGGAGTCGGGTAAATGTAAATGCTAGATATTTTAAGTGTGATACAGAATTTGTTATGTGATTAAAATGAAACATTTAACATCTGTGAATCTATAACCTTAGTATACCATTATCATTGATACTCTCAAGCTGCCTTTCAAATAAAGGTTTTCGTTTTTTAATTCTAGTTGAACTCTATAATTATAGGATACCTGATATTGAAACTTTGAGACACAAGTATGGTAGAAAATTCTTCATAGAAAAATGGACTTGGATGTGTTTCAGTGATAATAAAATGATATTGTAAAAGTTGTCAGACATTTCTACTTCTCATGTACTTCTCTTCTGATGAAATACACAAAATACGGTATCTTAAATAATTTTTATGTTGTGATTACTCAATAGTTGTGTTTAATATTTCCAGTAAACATATTTACATCTTTTTGCACTTGGATACTAAGTTTGGTACTATTGACTATTGGATAAGCACCCTTGCACCATAATATTAGCAACAAATTTAGGAACAATATATCATTGAAAATTATTCCTGGAGATATTGTTTGATTGGGTTCAGTGAGTAATGATCTTCAACATAAAGCTGACTATTTCTTTCTCTTTGGCTGATTGTTTTGATGATTGTCTTTAATGCATTAGAACAAAAACTGCATAAATATACAGGAATTTGTACTTAGTTACATGATTCTTTCTTTTGGCAAAGGAAAGGACACTAATAATATTAGTAAATTCATATATGTTTTAGCTAATAGATTTATTTCTACACTTGAGAGCAAGTTAACTGTTGTTTAAAGCAGACCAAGAGAATAGGTTTCTGTGATCATATATCAGTGCCATATTCAGTCATCAGAAAAGCTCCTTCCTGCAGAATATAAACACAAATACAAAGACCCACAGACGTACCTTATGCAAAGATACAAACCTTGATACACAGAGTTCTAAATGGATGGTGTCCAACAAATCCTTCCTCTAAGAGAGCAGGGAACCCCATGTAAGAAGCAGCAGAAGCAATGGGAAGACAGAGGTAATGGAGAACAACAGGAGAACAAAGTCCCGTAAAACAACTAGGCAAAGCCCAGAGGAACTCAGATTAATGCAATAAGCATGGGTCTACCCTGTCTAGGTCTACCCTGGTCTTTTGTGTACATATTATGGATTTCAATTTAGTATTTTTATGGGACTCCTGAATGTGTGAACGAGTGCGTCTCTGATTATTCTGCTTGCTTCCTTATGTCTGGTTACCCTGTCTTACTTTGATGTGATGCATTTTGTTTTCTTATTATATTCGATATTGTTGTGTTTTACTATTTTTGTCTTAGAAGCCTATTATTTTTTTCTAGTGAGAAACAGAAAGATAGTAGATCCACATGGTAGGGGAAATGGGAAGAAACCAGGAGGAGTAAAAAGAGGAAAAACATTAGTCAGGATGTATTGTATGAAAAAAGATTTTATTTTTAGTAAAAGGGGCAAGAAAAGATATATCTAGGGAATTCATGAAGCATATCTCTCAATATGTGTGTGAGATCAACATAAGAGATTAGATCATGAGAACTGGCAGAGTACGTATAACAAACCACTGGAGAAAAGAATAGTCTCATGTCATTTCAATATCTTTCCAGATGAGAAAATCTATTCTTACATTTATCCTGAGGACCAATAATTAAAGACAATGAAGGTAAAATCACTGCTGAATTGTTAATATTATGGCTCCTACAAGGAAAGAAGAGCCTGCAGTCTCTGAAGAAGGTCAGTGACTTTTCTTAGTCTAGGGTTTCAGTATTTCTCCTAAAAATGGTATACTATTATCCTTAGTAGCTAATATATGGCATTCAATAATATATTAAGTATAGCAATTCCATATATATTACGAAATATATTCTTCAATATAAATTATTCTATTAATGGTTAATTTTATTGATTATAAAATAACTTATATCTCTCATATATATTTCATATATAATGTCCCATTTATAGTTTTAAGTATAACATTCATAATCAATATATTCATATAGACATATTTCTTCCATAAAATATATACACAGAAAAGAGACAGAGGGTGATAGAGAAATAGAATGATTAGAAAGCAGGAGTGACTTAAGAAATAAACTAGAACTGTTGATTCCAATGTAGAGAAGATTACACGCTGTCCTTGAGTGATTAAACTTTGGCCAAGAAGTTGTTGCCTCATTTATATCACTGATCCATAGGCAGGTGTCTTAGTGGTTTAGGATCAGATCACCCTTCATTGTGCAAAAGTAAGGAACACTGTGTATTTAACTCATGCAAAAACTTACTTACTTAGTTTTCTTCTTAATGATTTCTTTGCATCTAAGAATTTATTTAGAAGATTTTACAATGGTTTAGTACACCTATTTTATCTGAGTAGTTATTCATTTATTTTTTATTTTTATTTATTTAGAAAACCATACAGAAATTTTCAATCTTCTCTAGTTAAGGTGATTCCTAATTTCTATCTGGGGTATTGCTAAACTATAAATATAAAAATTAAAATTAATACCATTTTGGCCAAATATACACCATAACTCTGATAGGAGGTACAGAAGATTTAGTGGAAAACACTGTAGATGAGGCTGTGCCACTTGCACTAGAGCTTGGATTTGTTTTAACCTGTCAGTGTCTATTTAGAGTGCTACAACTTATTTATATCTGACGACACTAAACAAAACTCTCTACGGTCCTAAGGTCATCAGGGGTTATTTGAAACCATTATTAAAGTCGTGTTTTGCTTGATTTAGCTTCAATTAGATTTCTAATGGAAATAGAATTTCCAATGAATCTTATATCACACAATATATAAGTGAAGACCTTTAAATATCTGCTTCTCTAGGAAATTTCAAATCTGTACTGTTTCAAAAGGGAAATAAATAAAGTGTGTTGAACTCATTTATGTCGTGATATTCTGGGAAGAACTCATTACATTCTATAAAGTGTAGACACTGGAAGTTTGGTCTCGATCCACCCCCACACAACATCTAGAAAAAAAAAACCAGTAACATGTCTAATTATTGAAACTTTGTTAAATATCGAATTATACATTGTTTTAATAATTTAGTTGTGAATATTTAATAAAAATTAAATTTCAATATTTAATCATTTATAATATTATGGTCACAGAACTCCATTTAAAAGTTTCTAATATTAATAATTCACTGACTAAAAGATTCTTAATATTTAGCTCAGGATTTAAGTAATATTCATAAATCGCCAGTATATAGTAGTATATGTCATAGCAGAGATTTAAGATCGGGTCTTCTGTGTGCCACACTGATGTTTTCCTTTAGAATACAAGAATGTTTTACACATGCATTTCTGTAGGACATTTGCATGTTTATATTTTCTCACAGACAGCAAAGTAATAACTGAAATGTTGATAAAATATCTTTTGTAACTGTAATATAAAATACTCAGACAACAAATAATTTTCCAAGATACTGTAATCATATATGAAATTTAACTATTATCCATGTTTCTTTATTACAATGTTGATTTTTATGATTTGCATGAATATATCTAATAAATAGACAGTTGTTTCTTCTAAAATAGAAACGAATAGACTATAAATCAAAGGTCCCCCTGTTAGATATAGAGCATAGAATGATACTTCCTATTTCATTTGTATTACATTTTGTCCACAGTAACCAATTCAAATCACCAAATATGTATAAGCCACAAAATGACAAAAGCTGCAAATTTAAAAATTTCGAAATGAATAGAGATACCTTGTCTTATATAATTATGGATCTAAAAGAAATCATTCATATTTTAGCCTTAAATTTTTTTTCAGTATTGGTAAAAAGAATCTTGAAGGTTATTGTCAGATCACAAGAATATGCCTTTGTTCTTTATATCTCCATCTGACGTTCTCTGTGACCCACCTTCCTAGGAATTCTTAGTACATCCTTCCAAGGACTGAAGCCTGTTATGTCAGCTAGTTGTTTCATGTAAATGTTTCCCAATTGCTTAAATCCCCTAGAACATCACTGCGTACATGCCTCATTTCCTCCCTAATTATTTATATGTTGTTTGAATGCAAGGGTGGTAGCTTACATAATAATTTTTTTAATTAAACTTTAGGGTAATTTAATTTTCAAAAGAAAACTATGCAAATAAAATTTAAAAAGTGTTCTACATATATCTAAAATAACTACTCAAAGTTATAGTAAAACTCCCAGGATATATTCATCACATGCTCAGCTTTAATTTTAAGTTTAGTGAATCTCTGTGACTGGCGTACTTCATTTTCACCTTTATTCATTCTAAGTGTTGATGCTGACAACTGATGCTTTTGGTAGTCTTGTCTTCTATGTTACTGCTTAGACACATGCACACACACACACACACACACACACACATGTACACATATGCACACACAACATGAAAGTAGAAGGAATGTTTGAAATTGAATGAAAAAGATGAGAGGGAGAATTGACAAATGACAAGAAAAAATATTTAGGGTTGAATACTATCTAATTACAGTATAAACCAGGTTGAAAATTACTTTATCAAAGCCATTACTCTGTACAATAAATATACAACAATAAGAATATGAACTTTAATGTTGTAACAAGCAGAAGAAAGTGCCAGTTTTACATTAACAACTATTATGTCATTGTCTAGCTATAACTGTGTAACATTCTCCCTTGTAACACTCTTTATAACATTCTATGGTCTATCACCTTCTCATAAAGAATAAAATAATATAATCAGTAAACTGAATTTTACTTCAGAACATCCTGAAAGTAATAAAGTTAGCTAATCAATTAAATAAATTAGCTTTGGTTTATAGACTTAATGAAATGGATATGTGTGAGAAGCATGGATTTTTGCACATTAGAAAGTAGGTGGCTTAGGTGGCATTCACTGAAGACTGTCTGTGGACTCCAATTTGTGCTTCCACATTGTGACAGCAGTCACTGCAGCTAATATTGTTGTCTTGAACAAAGCCTGAGAGACATGGAGGCCCTGAATTTGGCACATATTATCCACCTGCAGAGTTGCTGTGAACATGCTTTAGTTGTTTTCATGAGCTATTTTATTTGTGGTATTGCTATTTCCCATGCCTTTCAAATCACTGGATAGAAGAGCCTGAGAGGAGCCCCAAGTGCAATAAAGTTCACTGTTAAACCCCACATGAGAGTCTTTTCTGGAATATGTTCTTTGTATTGTTAGTATTCAAAATTCTGGCTTAACTGGTTTTGAAAATATTTATGTCTTACCAGACAAGGTATTTTGCAAACTCTTATTTGCAAACTTCTGTCACACGGTATGTCTTTGCAGGGGTGAAATGATACTATGACTAAAACATTGAGACCAGATTCACAGGTGAATACAGACAAGGTTAGGCTGTGTTGCCCTTCAATAATCAGAGAAGAGCAAATTTAATGAGAGCTGATTTCTCCTCCTAGTCAACCACTGCATGCTCACTGATACCTGGTAATCCCTCCAACGACTGACTAATGCCACCTCTTCTTAGGTTTATGTAATTAGCCACTGTCTTCATTGTATTGTTTTCAGACAGTAATTTTAAAGGATAATTTTGTTTAAATACAGAAAGAAATTTCAAGACACAGATTTCCCACAAATAGTGGGAGGCCTTTTGTCTCACAGCCTCCTACGCGGGAATCAAGACAAATATATATTTTTCCTGGTTCCCCTTAAGTTTTAAATGACACTTAATATTATTAACATGAATTTATATTTAATGGAGCCATACAGATCCTGTTCAGTTTGTGTTACTGATAAGTATGAATGTTTTAAAATCCAGGTATAATTTTAAAATAATTATTGATATTATACTATAACAAAAATTGTGAGATCATTTAAGACTCCTTAAATTCTGATATGATCACTGTTAACTTCTTTTATTAAAAACATGTTTTGTACTTATAAATTTGGTTCTGGTTCACAAACAAATGAATCAAAATATTTGAACTATAGAAAAACATATTTAATTGATTCAAGATAAAGCTGATTATGGAACTCGGGCCAAGCTCATAGGGTAGAGAGAGATGGCTAACAGATATGACCGTACTTGGCTCATTCAAACCTGAGCTCTGTCCTCAGCACCCTTTTGAGTGATCTCACCTACCTATAACTCCAGCTCCAGGGCCTTTGATGTCCTCATCTAGATCTGCTAGCATCTCCTTGAGCTCCGATGCAACCATGCATCTATACACATTTTCAAAAATAAACAACATATTTGGAAAAGTAACCAATACAAAGGTCACACCTTGCCAATACGAAGCACTTTTACCTCCCTCGCCCTTTCTTCTTATTGTATTGTTAAGCTGACAGGGACAACCTGAAGAATTAAGATCAGAAGCCAGACTAAAAATAAAATGTGACATTACTCTATAAGCAAAAGACAAAATAATGTAGAATGTAGTGTGATTTATTCTCTGCCAGGACTTGAAAAGAATCATGTTGAGTCCTAAGTATGGGAATCTCTCTCCCCATTTCTCAGGAAAGGCCCCTCGTAGTTAGTGGAAACCAATCAAAAATGGCATGAAGAAGGTAAGAGTTGAGATGTGTTGAGTTTGTTAATGAGGCAACCTCCAAAAGTAGATATACACACTGGAGATATGTGAACAGCCATTGGAATAGCTGTGTCGAGAGGACTTGTGATCCAAATATTCACTTACTTCAGAGACTATAATGGTTTATCTATAGATCAGTTATGCATGGGAGGGTAATCCTGACTATGACACCTGCCATGTAAAATTTTCTAATTGTTTATGATTGGGACTGACAAGATAGTAGATTTTATCTATAATTGGACTCCTCATATATAACTTTCATGAAGGTTCTATATACCAAATCATATCAGATAAAATTTTCAGTAATCTAGCCTAGCACTTTGGCATGTGCTATGGAAATCCCTACTCTAAAGGCTAAAATAAAAGAATAATTGGCCTGGTAAACATAAATGATTATCTGTGGGGGATTGTTTTGATTATTTTGTTTCTCTTTTCTAGTGGTTTGACTCAAATTGAAATATCTTCCTCTTTAAATATCCTTCCTTTAATACCATTCTGGAAGCTGATGAAGCTTCTAAAACTTAGCAAGCTCAAAAAATGTATAGAAGGAAAGACCAACTTCCCATGATTCTGTAAGCCAAAGATGACTGTTAGGGAAGAAGAGACTTGATGAAGCTCTTTGCACTTTGGTTTGGGAAATCCCAGGATATAGCTAGAATAGATTTACCAGTGACATAACTGCTTCTGTCTTGTCAGTTCTACTGTAAATGATCCAAATCAACCAATCTGGAATTTCATGTTATATCAGGGCAAAAATTTGTCAGTGTCTCTGCTGTAGAGAATAGATTTTGGTTCTCACATTTTGCTGGATATGTTACACAGCATATTGTTGTATACATGAGAAAGGCATTTAAAATATAAAGAGGAACATGGGAAACCTTTAAAACATTATAAATACTTCATGATATTACATTCTTGTTTGTCTAACAAAACTGACTCCTTAGAAACCGTATAATATATATTTAACTATATATAAAATATAGACGGTATTTCAGGAGAATTGAATCAATAATAAAACTTGGAATATTAACGATATGAAATATAAAAACATGCTAAGCTAGAATCCTCAAATTATATAAATAAAATAGTATTTAATTTTATGCATAGCTTTAGACAAGTATGATTAAGTAAAAAGAACTGATTTGAATTCAGAAAATCAAAGGAAGAAAATTCATATGAATCAAAGTAGTAATACAAAATTCTTCCCATTTCTAAGTTTGTTGGAAATTGATATTCAAAAAGGGATTATTTCAAAGACATATTGACATGTTATTTGAAAACAAACTCAGGTGAAACATGCTTTACTTGATAAAGATAACAAATCTAATTTATTTGACCCTTGTTTGTACAAACATTTATTAAAGCACCAGTAGATTTGAATCAGCTACTTATTTATTAAGCAATTCAAAATAGCATTCTCTACTAAGCATTTCATTCAAACCCATGAATATTTGTGTGTGACTCTAAGTAGTTCTAAAATGAAGCTTAATAGCAAATGATTTGCACATTTCAATTATATCTAATTACACATAGAAATGTTAACTCTGTCTTCTAATTTTGATTAAAACCCCTTGCTATGTTTAATAAGCTGTATTAGCACATGGAGTTTGTTGAAGTTAACAGCTTGGAAATGGATTGTCTTATTCAAATCTTGATGATGACTTCAAGAGCAGTGTAAATGTGCATGTCATGAAAAGTTCCTATGATCATATACTTTAAAATATAACCCTATATAACTCAATACATCCCTACTTCTACCTTCTTCACACAGCTTTTCAAGTTTTGTGTAGTTTCATTTATACAAATTCTTTATCTGAACGACAACAGTGCCCACATATGTACTTAATGAGTTAAACAGAGTAACTCAACCGGAAAAACCTACATTAAGAATCCCTTACAACAAATGTCCTTTTACTCACAGATAATTGTAGTCTTCACCACTCATGAAGGAAAAGTCTCTTTGTAGTGGTGACAACTACAGAAAACCACATCCATTCACAGTGCAGAGTTGTGGAGCTTTGTCTCAATAGATACTTTTTCAAAGACCTCCAGCAGCTAAGACTCAGAGACCATTGAAGAAAAAGAGGCAGAAATCTTTTAAGCCAGAAGATCTAAGAATTTTCTGGGAAACTATGTATCCTAATAATATCAAAAGCATTATATGTAAATCTCAACTACACAAAGATGTTACAAATAGGCGTGTTAATCTCAATACAGAAAGACTCACAAGGCCACAATCCTACACAAGGAGCTATAGAAAACTGTGAAATCTAGGGGCAGGAGAGATGGCCTTCCTCAGGCAAGATCATACCAACTGGTTTACAGTACTAAATGGCTAGTTCAAAAAGCCCATACATACATATAGCAGTATATGAACTGAAGGGGATACATTATATATATATATATATATATTTGTGTGTGTGTGTGTGTACATTTATAATAACAATTACTGAAAAAAAGGAAAAGAAGACATGAATTTGAAGGAAAACAGAGAAGGATTTATAGTAAGAGAAGGGAAAAATGTTATAAATATATAATAATAATAACCTTGAAAAATAACCTAATATACTTTGTCAATCTTTTTTGCTTCTAGCGAATATATTTCACTTGTTAAACACACACACACACACACACTGGCATATATATTCAGATTACATCTAAGCTTTAGTCCATATAGATACCCAGGAGTCACAGAATTTACCCTAAACATGTTTCACAACAATGGGTTTCCATTATAAGAAAACTGTTATAAGAGTTAACAGAAGCCTACCCAGGAAACAATCCTTCAGAACTCAAGAAGGCTAACAAGAAGGGCCCAAGTGAGGATACCTCAATCTCACTTGGGAGGGAGAAGAAAGAAATCATGGGGGGGGGCAGAGGGAGGGAGAGACCTGGAAGGGAAAGCCGACAGGGAGAAGAAAAGAAAAGCAAGGTCATCAGGAGAATAATGAGAACAGGCAATTTTCGGAAACAGGAGACAGAAGGACCATCTAGGGTGTAGCTGAGATTTGGAAGGTGAGAGGCTATCAAGACACAAAGGGAGGGACATTAGATAAAATGCTCTATAGTGGGAAGAGGGAACATGTAGAGTCTACATACAGTAGAGAGACAGGCCATCAAGTGGAAGGATGGGATTGTCATCCCAAAGTCAAAAACTCTGACCCATAATTGTTCCTGTCTGAAAGAACTGCAGGGATAAAAATGGAGAAAAGCCTGAGGGAAAGGAGG
Source organism: Grammomys surdaster (assembly GCF_004785775.1). Taxonomy (NCBI): domain Eukaryota; kingdom Metazoa; phylum Chordata; class Mammalia; order Rodentia; family Muridae; genus Grammomys; species Grammomys surdaster. The sequence continues at coordinate 2,812,708 of NW_021604698.1, forward strand.
TCCTGTGACCAGCCCAAATTGGGATCCAGCTTATGGGGTGGCCCCAAGGCCTGACACTGTTACTGATGCTATGGTGTGCTTACAAAGAGAAGTGTAGCATGACTGCCTCTGGAGAGGCCCAACAAGCATCTGAAAGTGTCAGATGCAGATACCTACACCCAACCAATGGACAGAAGCTAGTGAGCATTGTGATAGAATTAGGGATAAGCTGGAAGAAGCTAAGGAGAAGAGTTACCCCATAGGAAGATCAGCAGTCTCAACTAACCTGGACCCCAAGAACTTTCAGACAATAAGCCACCAACAAGGCAGCATATACCAGCTCATGAGGCCCCAGACAAAAGAGAGAGAGAGAGAGAGAGAGAGAGAGAGAGAGAGAGAGAGAG